>NC_084467.1:116699090-117002121 GCF_027409185.1 Cynocephalus volans | reverse complement strand
CCAGCACACTGGGCATGATCTTCACACTTGGCAACTGGCCAGGGGCTGCAGAATGGATGGCAGTGGACAGAAGGTCATTGGGAAGGAAAAGATATTCATGTGTGGGGCACTGCAGTACAAGGTTAAATTGCTATAAACTGTTCTGAAGCTAAGCGAGGCTATCCATCCATCTGTACACTAGGTCAACTCAGAGTGCTGGAAGTAAATTGGGAAGGGAGAATCCAAAGAAGTCTGGTCACAATGTTGATGTTGAGCTGCTCAGCAGAGAGATGATCACAGGACATATTAAGCTAATAGGCCTTGTATCCGCCAAACCTGGAATTGCCAACTTTTGCCAACACTGGTGAAGAAATGTGAGAAGGAAGGGCAAGTGACAAACTTAATGTCTTAACCTTTCCTGAACTTTTAGCTGCAGCACTAATGGCCAGCTTCAGATATCAGTTGCTTACCCTTCTGCCTCTCAATCCCCGTTCAGGCTTATGAAGCTTAAAAAATTTATGCTGTATTCTAGAGAGTTTATATGCCCTAACAGCATGTGAAGTTTATTTTCCTTATTCTAAATGGAAATAGCCAACCTGTCACAACACCCATGGCCACTCAAGCATCAGTGTATTAGAGTATCTTGTCCTTAAACCTTCACATCACATCTCTCCTAGTTTTCGCCAAACCTTACCAGTTAAGATATATACTGCCTAGCTCCCTGTCCATGGGCCCCAAGTCAGCTCAGGGGTACTAGACACACCTTCTGTGTGATCCCAGTCAGAATGTCCTTTAGGATCACCATCCATGAGCATTAAATCTATGAACCTACCTCTCACCATCAGAGCTGGCCATTCTTCGAGCCAGAAACTAAAGGGTAAAATTAACTTAAAATAGAAGATCATGAGTTTATGTCTCATTCATCAGTGTATCAAGACACTGCACACTAGACAGATGTCCACTATCTGTAGAGATAATGTTCTACAAGGAAAATGATGTTTGATTTGACTATCCCTTAGAAACAAACCCTTCCCCCATCTCTCACTTCTCTGACCTCTCCTCTAGAAATTCCTCATTCATTAAGTTACTGCTTTTTCTTCTTTTCTTCAAGCCACTGCTCTGAAACATTTTTCTAAATATGAGGATAGAGCATTTTTCTTCCTCTCAACTGTAAGCCTGGATAGGGGCTGGGCTCCCAAGTTGAGGGCCAAGAAAGACTAGGGCAGTTGGTGAAGAAAGATTGGCTAATATACAGATTAACTTTGGTCTCTAGTGTTTACATCCTAGAGTGGAAGAGCTCACAACTTTCTGAGATGACGCCCTTCTGTTTTTTTAAGTCCCAGCTTAACACCATCAGTTCCCTTTGTTGAACAGTTGCAGTTTGGGTCACACTTGCCTCTTTATAAAACTCACCGAGAAGGATGGGAAGGCCACGGGCTGCTGTTGAAAGCCAAGGCCTAGCAGGAGGGTCATTATTGAGGCACAAACACCTAGCAGCTTCTCTATTCCTTGCACTTAGCCTGCTCTCCCCCAGGACTCTCCTCAGCTCCTCAGTGAGTAGGGTCATCAGTGCAGTCCTCTGGGGGAGGGGGATTCCATGTAGGGGAGGGGAGGGGCTGCCATCTCTGTGGTGACTCAGGCAGGAACTCCCTTTAGGGAGTTTGATGGGTAGCGGGTGAAAGGAGTCGGCCAACCAACTGTAGGGAGGGGATCCCCAGGGTCCCGGTGTCAGGGGCAGCTCTTTTATCTTGATGGAGACAGGGCTGGAGGAGGAGGTCAGGCTAGGTGCAGCGATTATTCCTACAGCACCCTGGCTCTTAGCCTGTTTTCCTCAGATGAAATTCTCTACATCATCGTCCCCAGTTCCAACCCCTCCCGTCTCCACCCCTGCCCCGCCCTGTGCCCATTCCTGCTGGCCACTGGGTCCATCGCCCAGGAGCCGCCTCCCCTTTCTCCTCCCCTGCGGTTCTTTCTGTTTTTCGTTGGCATCTGGCCGGGCATAGCCACCACCCTCTCCCTCACTCTCCCCACTTCCCTTTGCTCCGCAGAGGTCCTGTTTGCTCCCTCCCCTCCCCCACCCCAGCCCTCCTCTGACAGGGGCTGAGGGAGAGAGGAAGATGCATTCCTTTAGTCCCTTCACAGCCTGCCCTCCCTCCTCCGGGGACCTGAAGCTCAGAGCAGTGGCTCCCTTCCTGGTTTTCCTACAAACTGCCCCCATGCCACCCCATTAAGTGCCAGCATCCTTTAAGAAGGCTGAGGTGCCCCCACAGCGCTGACCTACATAGCCCGGCCCAGGGCGGGAGGGGCTCTTCCCCAAGTCCCCTCGCCCCTGTCCCCGCCTCCTTTCTTCCCCCGCTCCCTTCCTTCATCTCTCTACCATTACAAACCAAAGAAGGCTTGAGTTCCAGACCAGGGCAAAGGGGCTACCCCACCCCAAATTTGGGAAAAATCAATGCTAAACCCAGGAAAGCCTTGGGTTTTCCATGCTTTCTCCTCCCCGAAGATCTTGATTCCTCCTTTTGCCCAACCTCTCCCCCTCCCCCCTTCCCCCCACCCCACCCCCAACCTCCTCCGCTCCTGTCTGGGTTTCTTTTCCCAGCTCCTGCCACCGCTAGGGATATTGCCATCCTGGGCCCCCCTCCGCCCTGTGTTTTTGTTTTGCTCCAAGGAGAACCCCCTTCCTTGCCCACGCCCCCCTCCACGGCCTCACCCAGGCCTCCCTCCCTGCCCACTCGGAGCTCCGCCGCGGGTGGGGGGACGGGCGGGGGAGCAGAAATGTTTGCATACAACAGTTTGGGGGATTGCACTGGCTACCCAACCCCGACAGACAGACATACACAAACACTCGACACACGCCCTGACTGAAACAGCCACAAATCTCACTCCGCCCCCAACACACACTGACACAGACACACACACAGATACTGACACAGAAACGCAGAACCAGACACCAACACAGACGCGCACACCCAGACACACACACGGACATCGTCAACACATCCAGACCCTGGGTTGCTCCTAACAGACATCAATTCCGAGATCCCAACCCCGAGTGCACACGCAGACACACTCGACGGTGTACACAGGGTGCACACACCGGCACACCCACGGTCCACAGAGACGCGGGGATGCTCAGAGACAGACACAAGGGTATTTGCAGCGGCTGGCGACTTGAACCTCCGGTTCCAAACAAAGCCAACAGGCTCCCTCCGCTGACTCCCGATCTGAACCCCCGCCTCGGGTCACTCCCCACCTCCCCTGGCGCCGCCCCCTCCCTCACTCACCGTCCTGGGAGAGGTTGGCCCCGGCGGGCGCCCAGCAGCAGGCGAAAAGCAGGAGCAGGGGCAGAGCGGCGGGGGCCCCCATAGCGCTTCCCGACCGGCTCCCCGCTGGGCGCTGGCGAGCTGAGTCCCCAGGGGTTGGGGATAGGGAGCGGGCAGACGACGACGCTGACCGAAAGGGCGCCCCCGAGCCTCTTCGGAGCCCGGGGCCGAGGCGGGGACCGGGAGGAAGCCGGCGCTGCTGCAGTCGCCGGGATTAAATAGGGCGCTCGGAGCAAACCATTTGGTTGGATGTGGAGGGGGAGTGACGGGGGGCTGGGCTGGTCGCGGGGGGGGAGCAGGCTGCCGCATTCCCCACTCCCCTCTCCTCCCGCACCCCCTCCGCTCCATCATGGTGCCTTCCACCCTCTCCCCGGGGAGCTCCGCCAGCCCGGCCCGGGTGTGGGGCGGAGGGAGGGAGGTGGCTCAGCAGTGGGACCCCGCGCGCACCCCTCTTAGGCTTCGGGTGGAGAGAGGGGAGTCGGGCAGGGCCCTGGGCCAGCTGGCGAGAGCGGACACTGCAGGCCTGGGCAAGGGTGTGCCCACTAGCCTGAGATCCTCCTGCCCCGCCCTCCATCCTTGGGCAACTGGGGGACCACATAAACCATGGGGTCCCCTGTCAACGCTGTGCCCGGGGACATCTCCCCCATGGGTAACTAGTTGCCCTCACCATTCTCCTAAACACTAACATCCCTAGTTTCGCCTGCCCAAGAGCCCCTAGTTTTCTGTCCAGCAACAATTTGTGGCCCCAGGCAATCTCCCTTGAAAGGCATCTTTGAGCAAACCTCCAGGCCATGGGAACCAGTATCTCCCTCAATCCCTTGTCAAAGAAATTATTCACCCTCTAAAAACAGTATTTAATCTCAGACTCTTGCCCAACCAAGAAGCCTACAAAGCAACTCAATGGTTTTCTTCCTTAACCCTTCCTATTTCACCCTTACTCCCAGTCCTTCCCTCCGATATTTTTTCTTCTTTCTTACTTTTTCCGAGGATCTTGCTCTTCCTTCTCAAGTTTCAGTTAATAAGATTCCTGAGTGAATGGTTTGATCACAGTCCCTCTTAAAGACAAATGCATCTGTGACTAATGCAGCTCTTGTTCCTGAGGCCAGATATAAGATGGGTGAGAGAGTCAGGGTGTTTGTACTTGCTCCTTAGCTCAAGAGTCCCAAGTTCGTGGTGTGTGCCGTTTTGGTGATTGAATATTTCTGAAAGTGTCTTGGTACATCTCCGAAAGGGATTCTTTTGAGTCAATTTTGCTAAAACTTAGATTTGGGGGAATAAATTTGTAAAGTTTAGAGTGCTAGAATCAAAGAATTTTGGAATTTCTTAAAACATATCTGCTCCAACCCTTTAATTATACAGGTACAACTCCCAGAGGAGGTTAACTAACCTACCCAAGGTTATATACTGACATTTAATAGTAAAAAAACACAAGTGTTGGCTAGGACATGAAACAATACAGTTTCAAAGTGTGTTCCTATTCTGTGAGGCTAATATTTTGTCCCTAGATGAGGGATTTGGGTGAGTGTCATCTAACTCCTGGGCCAGTCCTCTTTCTATGCTGATGACTATGCCTTATTATGCTAATCCTTAATGTTTGGGTAATCTTTCCTCCTGGAAGACAGAGTTTCTTAACTCTCTGTGATGTAGTTGATGTCTCTGTCATCTAGGAACTCAAGGACAAGGATGTGGAAAGTACTTTGTAACCGATAAAGCTCTGTACAAGTGACAGTCAGTGATGGAGAGACCAAGAGAGAGGGCCTCTCACTGGGGAGGCCCTTCAGTATGGTCAAGGTGCTGCCCACTGTTTTTCTCTTACCGTTTCTAGAGTTTATAGTTTCTGGGAGAAGAGCTCTCTGCCTGCCTCTTCAACATTTCTTGAATGCTTAGATAGTTATTAAGAATTTCTTGCAGGACGTTGTTGACCATCTTTGGCTCTCTGACTTACCTAACTTAGTATATCTCAGTGACTCCTTGGGGCTCTCTGACATCCTGAGATCTCTGAGAGGTGACAATGGAGGGGATAATGTTGTTAAAGGATGTGGAGACCTAGATGTATGAAAGAGAAGAGGCTGGGCTTGGAGACGGGGGAGAGGGAAGAGATAAGACGAAATTTGGAATTCTGACAGAAGTGGACAAGGTTCCCATGAAGTTAGTTATGCAGAAACAGGGAAGGAGTGGGGTATTTTCTAAAAGAATTAGCTTTAAAAAAGAGAATCAGCTTCAGAGGGGAAGAATCAGGCTATCCTAGTTCAAGGGTCTTGGTGGATAAAGAGTATTATCTTTGGAGCTAGAAGAAACCTTAGAGATCACTTAAGTGGGCTTAAGAAAAAACAGGTTAATGTGAAGGGGAGATGAGAGTGGGGATGGGTGAAATGGGGAGGGCAAAATGTAGGATTAGGTACCAAAGTCCTCTAATTAATTATCTTTTCCATCTGCTGCTCTGCAGTGATCTCCTTCTGCCTGTCCCCCCTGCCCCTCAATCTCTAGTGACTGCTGGTCTGGCCCCACCCTGTACTGTAACTTCATGGGATGAGAACCAAAGGTGGGAGGAAAGGAAGGAGCTGTTTTGGAGAGAGAGTATTAAGAGCTAGCAAGTGATACTGGAATGCTCTTTTCCTACTGGCTCCTCTTCCCTTTTCTGCATCATCAGCATCAGTTTGGCAGCAGTTGAGGCCCTGAGAATAGGAAGCAGTCACTGGCTTTTAGAATTATAGAATAAAAGAGTATTGGAGTTATAAGGGACCTTCAAGATTATCTAATTAATATCCCCTGTTGAACAGATGAGGAAAATGAGACTCAGAGAAGCTAAGTGGCTTTCTATGTTCATACAGCTAGCTAGTAAAGGGGTTACCATTATTGAATGGGGGAGGCGAATATTGCCATTGGGAGCAGGATTGATAGGAAGAATCCTTCCCAGAATCCTAGAACAGTGTTTAATTTGAGGAATGCTTCACTCCTCATATCTCAGAGTGAAAGGGTAGTTACTCCTACACTGATGTGGTTGTCCCCATTTGGAATATCTCCTTGTCTATAATCATTCTAATGTCCTTTTTTACATGTGCTCCCAGCATCCTACAGTCACCTTATTCACTAGGAACAGGGTTTTCCAAAGAAATACTGGCCTGCAGGGATTATCCCCACCATAAAAATAGATTAAATAAAAGTATCCATGTTGGAATGTGATCGCTATGGTTACCTTCCACTCTAAAATGTTATGACATACACTATGTGTTTCCCAGACACTTGCACAAAGTCTGGAGTAGGTTGTCTGTGGGATTACAGAACTGGTAGCAGTGAATATTGGGGGAAGCAGAGAAGGGGAGTGAAGAGAAGGCGGGTTTTGCCTCCTGGATGCCCCTGTCCACTCAGCAACAGCCTGGGTAGCTGGGGGTGTGGAATGTGCTGCTGGCACTGGTGCTGGGCCAGACGCAGCTGTGTGGGCCCTGGGCATTCCTTTCCCCACGCTGATCCTACCCGGGAGGGGAGAGGAGAGAAACTCAGCCTGAGTGGGATGAATTTTACATATTCATCTAGGAGGGGATGACAGCACCTGGCAGGGAAAAAAGAAAAACATTCAGAAGACTTAGCTCAATATCCATTCACGTTCCACTTTGCACTCTAACCCTTCTCCTCTGTAAGACTTTTCTTTTTCAGTAAATTCTACATCAGTTTCCTCATTGCTTTCCTCTTCAGTTTTCCACCCAACTAAACTAGTACTCCTCATACTGCTTCTTACCTCCGTTTTCCAGTTTTAATTAACCCCATCCTTAATTATAACCTCTTCATGCATTTTAATTCTAACCTTAATTGAATTCTAATTTCAATCCTAACCCTAATGTGTTAGACTCTAACTACTAATCCTAATACCAACCCCAATTTAATTGCCGATTTTAACCAGCATCTTAATTCCATTTTAAGCCAACAACCAGGACAGCAACTTGGACATAATAAAAATGATCACAGTTACCATTTATTGCGAACCCATCCTATGCCAAACTTTGTGCTGGGTACTTTACATACACAGTATCTCATTTAAGGGCCATAAAGTACTCTTATGTAGTTGGGATTATTAGCTCCCTTATCAATACAAGGAAACAGAGGTTTAAAAGATTATGTAAATAGAGGATCCAGATCTCAGTCTGCTTGACTCGAAAGACTGTGCTCATTCCTCTTTCTGCCAATAAATACTCTTTGATTCACCTTCTCCTAAAATCTTAACTAATACTGATTTCTAAATGAATTCTAAACTACTAAGTTTTTTGAAAGCATGTTATTATCAGTTTAGTTTTTCTTTTTTAAATAAATAGTGGTACAAAATAGAAACTAAGCAACCAAACAAAAAAGCCTGAAATCTTTCTGCCCAGAGACTCCACTGACTCTTTGAAACATTAAAGTAGTTTATTTATACAGTTAAAATATTTAAACTATGGAAAGAAACAAACTGAAAAGACAAGCCTCCTTCTCCTTCCCAATGTTGCCATATTGCACAACCCCAGGGGGCATCATTTGAATTGGAGTGTGCAACACAGCAGCTCGGCCTCCCACAGCTTATCAGAAAAGCAGATAAAGTCAAGGTAAATATCTACCGAATTAAATCACCCTATGTGTGTATGTGACTTAGGCATGAGAATCACTAGACAATTTGAATCTATTATTAGCAATAACTATTAAGGGCCAGATTCTATACTAAGTTCTTTACATTTATTATACATTTTAATCTTCACAAGCCCTCTCTGTAGTATTTATTACCCCTATTTTACAGGTGAGGACAGTAAGGTTTGAAGAAGAAAAATGACTGGCAGAAGGGCACAGAGATGGTGAATGACAGACCCAGGTTTCAAATACAGATTTGTCTTACTTCAAAGCCTAAAATTTTAACCATTACACTTAGCCAGGAAAGCTTCACAGACAAGAGGTCGTTTGAGCTCAGTTCTGAAGGAGAGATGGAGAGTTGCTTGACATTAGAAAAGAGGTTGACCTATGAGACCATAGATGGACTTAGATCGATATGGGAAGAGACAATACAAGGGGAAAAGGAGCTAAGTAACTAGTTAACAGAGGGAAATGAGTAAAAGGTGAGAGAGTAATAGGGGGATACAACAAATACATGTGAACAAAGACCAGAGAAATTTTTTTGTGATAAATTCAGGCAAAAACAAAACCATATAATAAATATGTGTGTCACTATTGCTCCAGCTACAGGCTGATTGATGTATTATGGAAAGACAGTAGACACATAATCTGCAAACAGAAATGCACATTTTCAGTTACATAGGTATCTGTAGTCTCTCCAACAAAATTCTCTGTATTCCTCCCCTTGCATTCTGTGCTCCAGCAATATCAAATGGCTTGTAATTTCCCAAATACACTGTGTTGTTTCATGCCTCAGTGTCTTTGCACATACTATTTCCTCTACCTGGATTGCCCATATCATTAAGCCTGATGAAACTTGTGCTTGTGTTTATCCATCCAGACTTTGATTAGGTGTTGCTGCCTCTGTGAAGCCTTCTACCCACAGTTCATCACTCCTTGCTAGGTGCTCCTACTGTATTGAATACATACCTCCACTGTTACACTTCTTTCACCATGTTGCAATGATTTGTCTACGTTTTTCTCCTCTAAATACATGCTCTTTGAGGGCAGAAATGATATCTTGTGAACCTCATTATTACCAGTACTTAGTGCAGAAACTGAAATATAGTAGATTCTCAGTTAATTCTGAATTAAAAGATATGTTAGTAAACACATAGACTTGATAACCCATTTTTTTCCCCAGGAGCACATGCATGCACATAACCATACTTCATTGTCATACTTCCTGCAGTTATGCATATGTGTGATCACATTGATATAATGTGTCCAAAACAAAGTGATTGATTCTAATATACATACACAAATATTTTCATTCACATACTTATGATGCATTTTGTAATTCTTGGAATTGAATTCAGAGCCTGCCACATTCTTTTGCATAACTTCAGTTGTGGAAAATGTATATCCTTTGAGGCTGGCTTTTGATTTTGAAAATAGCCAATTGTCTTTGGGATCCAAGTCTTATGGATAAGGTGGTGGTTCATGTTGGTTAATACAAAAACCAAGATTTGGATGTAAAGTAATAGTAAATAACTTCAGGTTGACTTTTATGTTGGTTCTTAAGGCAGATCCCAAAGAGGAGGTCTAGAAAATTTGTGAGCAGTGGCATTCTATTTGTTAATATAAACAAAATTAAACAAGAATTTTGTCATTTTATAATCATGCCTGGTGAACAAACATAGTTGTAAATAAGAACATAAAAAGTCATATCTCCAGAACAGAACTCTCTCTTCATTCATTCATTCATTTATAGTTTACTGAGTTTCTATGTGCCATGCACAGTACTAGTTGAAATTGATTGTTTTGACCTGGATGTTTTGTTGTAGTCCATAAAGAAACCTATAAACTCCCAGGTTTTGTTATTATTTTTAATTATAAAATAAATGCTCAGTGGATGCCCTCATCTTCAACTTTCACCCCTTTTTTAGCCTCATTTTATGTAAGGAATGATGCAAGGGTCAGGAATAGGATAATATTCAGGGATGCAAAATATTTATTTGGTAATTAAGACCAATCTAACAGTAATGGTTTTCTTTTTGAATCATGTAATAGATGTGGATGTTAAAACAATGCTGCAATGAAATGTCAATGTCTGGTGTTAGTCACTTGAAAATACAAAGAGGAGCAAGTCATGAAACCGACCTTCAAGGAACTCATAGTCCTGTAGGGAAGATAGGCTTGCAAATACATAATTACTAAACCATGTGATAAGTGCTACAGTAAAATTATACGTAAGGCACAGTGGGGGCATAGGAGAGGTCGAGATTAAATTTGTGAAAAACCTTAAGACTAGGAGTTGACCCAGGTGTAAAAGGGACAAAAGATATTACAGAAGAAGTAACAGCATATGCAAAAGCAGCAAAGCACGAAACAGTATGGTCAGTTGTGGTTAAATTGCAAAGAGAATTTATGCTGGAGATTGCTCTTTATTCTGCAAACAAGGAGTCATTGAAGGGTTTTAAGCAGGGAAATGCCATTGCCAGATTTGCATTTTAGAGCGATAACTCTGGAAGTGGCGAATGGATGGATTGGAGGGTACACATCAATTGATGCAGAAGCCTGACCCTTTCGGGGACCACAAGTTAGTACTATGACATTGAATAGGACCCACTGAGTGTGGTCCTGTCTTAGATACTATGTGTAAGGTAGAGATAACACACAGAACACTGTTAGAGTACACAGACACCACTACATCATGTATACAATGCTTTAGGGCACTTAGATGCAGACAATGCTGCACAACAGCATAAAGTTTTGTAGAGTTAAGGGTTAGGTATGGTGGCAAAATCAACTGACCCAGTTTGCCAGGGACTGATGTGTTTTTCCAGGAATTTCAGTGCTAAAATTGTGAAAGTCCCAGACAATCTGGGATGGTTGGTCACCTTAGGCAGTTCCTGTCAGAAACAGTCTTTGTTTAGTAGCACCTGTTACCCAGACCATCTCCCTGACAACCAGCGGGGGTCATCTCCAGGGAAGAATGGAGGAGGAGGAAAGTTAAGTGAGTATTTTTCTGTTTTAGGGGAGGGTAGAGGTGGGAAGGGGTTGTGGGTAGTGAGACAGAGTAGCTAGGCCAATGAACAAGAGGAGAAAGAAGAAGAAAGGTTAAGTAGGAGACAGAGGGTGGAGGTTAGTTTCTGGTCAAGGATCCCACCTTCACTCTCTGAGATCCTGGGCTCTCTCTGCTGGTAAGGAACATTACAGGCTTAAAAAAATAAGCACTAAAAGAGTGAATATGTATATTTAGCTTTTCATTCATGTATAGGTTTCATATGTTCATGCATATATTTATTCATTCAACATTCATGGAGTGCTTACTATGAGCCTAGCACTTTGCATATGCTATATCATTTAGTATTTATGCACAGTCCTATAACTTGTAGGTAGTAGTATTGTCATTTTACAGATGAGGAAAATAAGGCTTAGGAAATTTGGTAATTTCCCACAAGTCACACATAAACTGGTGGAGCTGATATCTTAATTTAGATGTGTCTCTAAAGTCCCTGGTCATTCTAGCAAACTAGCATACCCAGTACCTGATCAAAAGAGTTACCTGGGGCACCTGTTAAATATACACAGGTACCTAGGATATTTTAGTTCTGTAGGTTAACAGTGAAGATTCCTGACCTTAGTGCCAACAAATGCTCCCAGGTGATTCCTAGGCCCTGACAGTCCTGAGAAACAACACACCACAGCCTGCATCTCTTGACAAACAGCTCATTGACTTCTGAGGAAACCATATGTATAAATAGCTCATTAGAACACAGTTGTGTAAAGGTTTAACATCAAAAAGTACAACTGAGTCTTTCAACAAATGATTTTTTTGACTCTTCTCTAGCGATTGCTAACCTCGTTTGTAAAATTTTGCACAATCTGGCCTTGCTTGTCTCTCTGACCTCATGTAACCTCATGGTCATACTATGCCTTTTTTGTATCTCCAGCATGCCAAGCTCATGACCACCCTAAATCCTTTTACTGGCCGATTCTTCTGAGCTGGAGTGCTCCTCCTCTGCTTTCTGCCGAGCTGTTCTGGCTTTCACATCTCAAGTTTAAATGTCACCTCCTCGGAGAGGTCTTCCCATTCCCTTGCAATCACTTGTCATTTTCTGCTATTTTCCTAATTAATCTCTTGTTTATTTATTGTCTGTATTCCTTCACCCAGTAAACGCAAGCTCCATCCACAAGAAAAGAAGCCCTGTCAATTTCAAAGATGTGCTGCTGTAAACTTTAAAGATATTGCACAGGTACTTATTAAATGTTGGTTCAATGAATGCATGATGGAGAATACTCTCATCACATTTGGAGAAGAGTGTTCGAGTTCTTTGATTTTGGTTTTATAATCAGAAACTTTTGTCTTATGTACAAAATAAACCTCCCACTTCCACTTAAGGCTTTACCTTCTGGTTCACGAAAATAAAATCTCTTTCTTTTTACTAACTTCTACATGTATCATGTCCCTCTGGAGGCTGTAAGACTTTATTAAATTGCCCTTCAACTTCCTGTACATTAGGTGACATGTCCTAATTCTTAATCTTCTGCCAGTTCTTTTATCATTTTAGTACCTCTTCTCTGATCCTTTTCTCTTAGATACTTGGGTTCAGAACAGGTCTCAGTAGGTGAATAAGGCCATGGCTAATGGTTATGAGTTGAATGTGAGATGCTGTTCCAGGCCCTTTTGTATGATTCTTGCTATTCTTTATTTTTAAACTGTCTTCTTAGGCTAGCTCATGGTCAACTTGTGGTCCATTTTTGTCCTAAGATCTTTTTAAGTCCTAAAAGTCCAGAGCTTGCTTTCACTCTAGCTGTATTCCCCCACTAAGTGACACCTGTTGAGGTTGGCCTCCAGAGATTCTAGTCCCAGGAGTTTCTTGTAGACTGGTGTGCCCATGCACCAATACCTGTCAGGCTGACGATTTTTGCTGCTGTCCCTGTGGCAAAGCCAGAAACGGGGGCAGATACAGTTAGGGTGTTCCTGCTACATTCACGTGAAGCCATGGCTAGTTATCATGAGGACTATGAAGACCTAGGAATGACTGTGTCCTGCTCTCAGAAAGTTAACCAAGTTCTGGGTCCAGCTACAAGGAGTCATTTGACTCATTGGAGAGGCAGTGCAAAAGAGTGAGAAAGCATGGGTTTGGAAGTTGGATTTACCTGTGCCATTTACTTTGAGATCAGCCTTTTCATTTATTAAACGTTTGACATTATTATTGTTTGTCTTGTAGGTTTATGGTGAAGATTATTGTATGAGGCCATTAATGTAAAACTCCTGGCATAGAACTTAATACATATTAGTTACCTTTCTCTGTGCTCCCTTCACCTTGGAGCAGATGTGTGAAGGATGTTTCTCTATACAATCTTGTCCTGTGTTCACTGTCTGAATATCAGTACTACTTGGATCTAGATTTTCAGTGCCAATAACTTTTTCACTTTTACCCAGGTCTCTTCTGTTTAGCCTGCTCTCTGCTACCCTCGTGTGGCCACCCTGACCCCTCGTCATTCCTGATCCTCTGCTCCCTCGGTGTGGTTGCTTAACTGTAATGCAGTCTCTTCCCAGCTTCTTGGCAGACCTAGCTCCTAACTCCTCTGTGTTTCAAATGTGTACATGAAACATTTTCCAGTTTAATTTCAGTCTTCTCTTCTCTGTTACTATTATCTCAGTTCTTCTAACTTTTCTTCATTTCCTCTCTAATATTTACCTCATACTGCATGAAACGTATTCTCCATGTTGAGAGTTTGGACCCAGTGAGATAAAGTTATAAATCCCATTATCTGTTGTCCAACAGCAAGTCCCGTGAATGCTGAAAGAACAATATGTTGCCATATTTAATCACAGAAAATGCCTCTCTCTCCCTCCCTCACCCCTCAGATTTAGATCTTTTTAAATTAATAAGGAAAAAAGAAAACCTGTTTTTGCCTTGTCAAAGGGTAATGATGGATGTTGGATAGACCCAGAATGTCAGTGCTTCAGAGTGAGGATGTGTGGACAAAGGATATATCTGCTTTCTCCTTCTCCTAATTGCATAGCGTTTATAGCACAGGAATTTAAGGATTATTTAGGATAGAGTAAGTACACCAGTTTGTTTGAAAAACTTTGTTAGTGAGAGTCAAAGGAAGCAAATTTGGCCAAGTGGCTTTAAACCAAATTTGGGAAGGTGAGATTTGAAAACTTGGCACCAATGAGCTTTATCATCCCATCAGTTGAAAGATTTTTTAGCAGGATGTTATATGATTGAATTGGTATTTAAAGATTGATTCTCAGATTCAGTATGGTAAAGATATTAATTCTTTTGTAAATTCAGTGCAATACTATGCTAAATCCCAATAAGATATTTTATGGAACTTGACCAGCCAATTCTAACATCCCTTTGGCAGTCAAAAATAAACAGCCATGATAAAAAACCAAAACAAACAAACAAACAAACAAACAAACAAAACCACCAAAACAAATGAACAAACAAACAAAAACAGGGTTGGGGGGAAGAGACTTTTCCAGCTATCTTCAGCTACTTTAAAATCATAGCAATTAAAACATGACATATTGGCATAGGAACACACAAATAAATCCATGGAACAGAAGAGAGAGCAGAGTTACAAACCGACTTGGGAGTTTAATGCATGAAAAAGAGTGCTAATCAGTGACTAAAAGTTGGCTTTTTAAAAAAACATTTACTTGTACATTTTTGAGGGGTACAGTATGTTGTTTCAATACATGCATATACTGCATGATGATTCACTTAGGGTAAATAACATAGTTCTGTAACCATTAGTTCACCACTTCTCCCCTCCCTTTCCCTCTCCCCTCCTGGCCTTTGATAACCAGGAGGGTTTTCTCTCTACTGGCATAGAGTAATTGATTATCTATTTGTCAGTTGGGGTGGGGTAAGTCTAACCCTTTCTTATACCATATACAACAATATATTTCAGATGGAATCGTGCTAAATTTTATAAACAACACTAAAATGTTTTTAAAAACTATAAAAAATTACATTTAATCTTGGAGTGGGAAAGTCCTTCATAAGCAAGATGCAAAACCCAGAATCCATAAAAGAAAGGACTAATAAGGTTTACTTCATGACTTTTAAAATTGTTATAATTGTTGATACCATAGACAATTCAAAAGTATGTTTCAGACTTAAAAAAATGTATTTATAATATACCAAAATATTAAAATTGATAATATGAAAAATATCCAATAAATAAACACACAAAAAGACAAACAATCCAATAGAAAATTTCAAAGGATATGAGTAGGACATCACAGAAAAAATAGTTGTCCAATAAACATCTAAGATAAACAATTGCATTTGGATTTTGAGAAACACGAGTTACAGCACCAAAGAGACCCTAGATTGTTAAAAAGCACCAAAGAACCCATCATGTTGTTAAAAATTAAAATGACAGATAATATTCAGTGTTGGCAAGTATTCACATATTTTTGGCATAACCTTTCTGGAGATATTTTGGCAGAGTGTATCAAAGTTAAAAATGGAAATACCATTATTGCTATTGCCACAAATTATGCTATAGAGCTATTCACACATGAGTGCCATGATTTATGTGCAGAAATGTGCATCATATCATTTTTTCCAGTAGTGAAAAATTGAAAACAACCTAAATATCCATCAACAGTGAATTGGTTAAATAAATTATGCCATATCATACTTCATAATAACACATTGCCATTAATAAAATGAGGTAAATTTATATGTACAAACATGGAAAGATACCCAAGATGTACTGTTAAGTGAAAATACTAAGGAAAAACACATACCAAATACATACATATTATTCTTTTTGTATAAAATAGGAAAAAAAAGTATATATATGTATACGTTGCATTTTATATAAGTGTAAATGTGTGTTAAAGTAAATGAATAGCTACTTATTGGTTGTGTGACCTCAGGCAGAATACTTAACCCCCTCATTATTTTATTGTGTTTGTATGGAAAGTAGAGATAATAATTGCACATGTCACCTATGGTTGTATGACATGAGGATTAAATAAACTAATCTATTTAAAGTGCTTTTAGTATTGTTTGGTACATAGTAGGCTCTTGATGAGTTCAGATACATATTATACTTGGGAAATTATTATCTGGGGTGAGAGTAAGATTTAATGCATAAGGGGTACCATAATAGTTCACATTATATACTGAATATTATTGCAGTGATCATGCGCTTGTGTATTGAATAATTAAAAATAAAAAAAATTAAAAGCTTATTCTAAGAAGATAAGTTAGAAGATAGTTATAGAAATCCAGGGACAAAGTAAAACGGTGCTGAGGTAGGGCAGTGACATTGGCAACAAAGAGAAAAATGCTATGTTTGGTGTTGGTTATGGGAAACAAGAGAGAGGGAGAAGGCAGAGACACCTTTCAGTTTTGGTGTTTGAGTGACTTGAAAATGGAGAAAAATAGTGGAGTCAAGGGAAGCATTTCAAGGGATGCAGTATTTTGGTATGGAGGAGGATCAGTGTCTTAGTTTGGGTTGCTATCACAGAATACCATAAACTGGGTGGCTTAAACAATAGACATTTATTTGTCACAGTTCTGCAGGCTAGGAAATCCAAGATCAAGGTGCCAGCTGATTTGGTTCCTGGTGAGGGTCCTCTTCCCGGTTTGCACATGGCCACCTTCTTGATATATGTTCACATGATGGAGAAAGAGATCATCTCTCTTGTGTCTTTTCTTATGAGGACACTAATCTGATTTATGAAGACTCCACCCTAATTGTCTCCCAAAGGGACTGCCTCCAAATACCACCACACTGAGGAATAGGGCTTCGACATATGAATTTGGGGGAGACACAGGAGTTAATCCATAGCAATTAGTTCTGTTTAATTTATGTTGACTTTAGGTTTGTGGAAACCATAAAATAGGAAATATTCAGTAGACTGGATTTAAAGACTGGAGCTCTAGAGAAAGTTGGATGTTCTACCACTTTGAGGAAGAGCAGCAGAAAAAGTCTAAAGTTCTCAGGTCTCATTTTAAGAGCTCCCATCTAGTATTTCCATTATAAAAATTGAGAATTATGGCATTATTGAATGATCTCTGGGGCAGTAGGACAAAGACCTCTAGTGATTTTGTTTATTTATTTTTCTTCAATAAATATGTATTGAGCAACTACCATGTGCTAGGAACTGCCCAGATTGTCAAGGGTAGAACGAACTCCAGCTGCTCTCTGTCCGGTGGAAACAGACACGCACAGAATTGATTGCACTACAGTGTGCTCAGTGCTCCAATAGCCATATGCACAGGATTCAGTGATGGTGAGATGATGGGTATGAACCAATCTACTTGGGGCTGTGGTGAATGTCAGGGAAGATATTAAAGGAAATGGGGTGATTGAGTAGAATCTTCATATAGGAGAAGCAGTCCTCCAGGCAGATGTGAGAGTGGGTAGAAGAGAGATTGTAGATGGCCTTTAGGCTCTTCTCTAAGCAACAGAGAAACACTGAGGGGTTTTGCCTTCAAGAAAAATCACAGTTGCTGTGTTGGTGGTATGGCAGATGGGTGACAGGAGAGCAGAGATGGTTATGGATATAGACAAGTGAGAGGTTATTGAAATATTAAAATAGTCCTGTTACAGAGGATGAGCTATCTGAACTAAGCCAACTAACTTAGCAGCCGGTTAAATTTGGAGGTTAAGGAGAGGGGGAGGAATCTTGACGGACTACAAGTTTCTGGCTTGAGACTGGATGGCCAGTTTTGTCTTTCCGATACTGCTTCTGTCAAATCCATCTTCTCCTTTCAATTTTCTATCTTGTAGCCAATTCTTTTACTGTGGTTCAGACCTTCTTGATATCTTGCCTTGACTACTGCAAAAGCCCTCATGAAATTATCCATCACAGAGCAGCCAGAGGATATATCTAAAATGCAAATCAAATGGTAGTTCTCCCTTACTTAAAACCTTCACTGCCTCTGCATCTCCTGCAGTATAAAAATTGAAGGCCTTTAACACAACACGTGACAATCTCCATGGTCTGATCTTTACAGCCACATACTTTGTCACTTTTTACCTGGGACTTTGGACTTTGGCAGCATCTCATATCTAGTAATTTCTTATACAGACAAGATGGTTTTTGGCTATATTTTCACTTGTTCTGTCCTCTCTTCTGAGAGTGCCTTTCCTCCTTGACTTTCCTAACACACACACACACGCACACACATGAACACACACACAGAGTCTCTCTCCCCACTCCAACCTCTTCCTTTGCTCTGATTAACAGCTGTTCTTTCTTTGAACCTCAGCTTAGGTCTTTAACCCTAGAAAACTTTCTTAGATTCCTCAGACTGGATTAGTTTGCCCATATATTTTGCTTCTGTAGCATGCTAGTCATATCTCTAAAGGTGGGAAACTTTGCTTTATACATCTGTTTACTATTCTGTTTCTGACTTTGACTTTATTAAGAATAGATATGGTGTTGTCATTATCTTTGTATCTCTAATACTTAGTACATTTTTTGTTACATAGTAGGTGTTTAAGGGTTTGTGTAGTAAATAAATTAATAAGTGAGTGAGTGGATGGTGCTATCATTAACTAAATCAGTGGATTATGAAGAACAGAAGATTTATGGGGAAATATAAGTTTAGATTTGTACATTTTGCAATTTAGATTCCTGTGAATCATATAGGGATAGAAATCTAAAGGCAGCTGAGTATACCAATCTGGATTTCCTGTGAGATGCCTGGTTTTACAATACAGTATATTAGTTTGTTTCTGTTGCTTATAACATAATCCTGAAGCTGGATAATTTATAAAGAAGTGAAATTTATTTCTTATAATTTCAGAGGCTGGGAAGTCCAAAGTCCAGGGAACACATCTGGTGAGGGCCATCTCCTGGGTGGAAACTCTCTACAGGGTCCCATGGAGATCAGGGTATCATATGGCAAGAAAGAGATGAACAAGAGAGCTAACCTGCTCACTCCTTTCCTTTTAAAGCCATCAGAACCATGCACAGTACTCCATAAATGGATCAATCCATTCATGAGGGCACAGTCCTCATAATCTAATCACCTCTTAAAGGCCCTACCTTTCAAATACCATAATTGGATTTCCCACTCTCTTTTATGCTGTTAAGATGTTGGGGGTTCAAGTTTCTAATACATGAACTTTTGGGGGACACATTTAACCCATAGCAAATGGGTATGAATATTTTCATCTTATAGTTGGTAGTACATGCCATTTAAGATCATCCAGAGAGAAAATTTAAAAGAAGAAAGCCAAGGCACATTTTAAGGCAAGCCACAGAAAAAATTATTTTTTAGCATACGTATATATTCATGTGTAGCCAAAACAAAAATTTTATGAAACAATACATGATCTGATTAGAGACTGATACCCTCTGACATTTTCTTTTTTATTCTGTCCTATCCTATTCTACCATTTCTTTTTTCTGCTATTTAATGATACACAAATGTCGCTAACATTCTGACTTGTGGTCTGATATATGCTTCTCTTTGGAACTCTGATATTTAAGAAGAAAGAGGAAGAGCTGGCAAAGGAGGTCAAAAAGGAAAGTCCAAGAAATAGGAGGGAAGTAAGAAGAGAGTAGCTAGTGTCACGGAAGCCAGAGGAGTGAATATGTTTAAGAATGAAAATGTGGTCACTGGTGTGAAATGCTGCAGTTAGGTGCAGTGAGACTATTGAATCTGACAATTAGGAAGCCATTATTGACTTCAGTGAGAACATTTTAGCAGTAGCTAGACTGAAGTCAATTGAGAAATGGGTGGGGAGAAAGGAAAAGAGCCTGAATGCAAGCTATTCTCTTTAAAAACAGATTGTCAGGCACTAGTCTACTAAAGGTTTTCCCGTCCATTATCTCATTTATTCCTTATAATGACCTTACAAAGGAGGAGTTTGTACTTGTGTGTATTTTTAAAACTAAATAAGGTTTTAATTTGGGAGGGGACAAAGAGTTCAAAAGTAATTTCTGGTAATGGGTATGCCCACAGTATGAATCTGGCCCTCACATCATGGGCAGGAGGGGCGACAATTAGCTATGTATCTCATGAATATTCTTAATAAAAAAATAATGAAAAAGAATAAAAATAAAAATAAAAATTAAATGAGTAATTTGAGTCTCAGAGAAGTTTATTTAGGTGCGTTTAGGCACCTGTGATCACTCAAGTAATTTACTGAGCTGGGATTCAAACCCTGGTTATCCCGACTTTAAAGTCTGTAGTCTTCCAATTGGATTGTAACTGTTAGTATATTTTTGTAATATTGGATAAGTAATTTAATTTCTCTGGGCCTGAGTTTACTAATCTATGTAATTATGGATGTAGAGGGCTGACAAAAATTACAGAGTACAGAAGTACAGAAAACACAGAGCAAACATTCACCCACTCAGTATTATCAATTTAGTCTTCAAACTGTTTACTTTTTAATTTGTAAGAGTAATAAGAGCATAGGTCAAAAATTCAACTATGCATAAGGTTAAAAGAGACTTAATTATTTTAAAATCCTTTTCCATTTTGACCATTCTGTGATTCCCTGAAGAGGTTATTCAATCCCCTTGACTTCCTAGTTTATCAGTTAAGACTGAATACAAAGTGTTTTATTCTTCCCCCTCTTTCCCTCCCCACACTCTTTGTATAGAGACTATGTTGGGAATTCAGAGTAACTCTGTACAGATATCTCTTTGACATACTGACTTTATTTCTTTTTGATATATACCCAGTAGTGGGATTGCTGGATCATATGGTTCTATTTTTAATTTTTTGAGAAACCTCCATACCGTTTACCATAATGGCTAGCTAGACTAAACCATTCCACAGTGCTTATGTACTTCAAAACATCATGTTGTATATGATAACATGATAAAAACATGCAATGTTATCTGTCAATTTAGAAAAAATTTTTAAAAAAGAGTGATTCAGTGACACTGTAGTAAAAATAAAAAAGGAGCACAATTCCAGGTTTTGTGACTTTAGGAGTCGTAAAACCTGGAATTGTGACCAGACATGTGAATGACTGGCTGACTGATCTTGAACAAGTTGTTTTATTCATGTGGACATCAATTTCTCATGTTTTAACTTAAGGTAACTGGGAGGAGAGTGAGCCGCTGAGGAAGAGACCACAGCAAGTTCACTGAATCACCTACCTGATGGTACTTGCTCTGTCTTCCAAGCACCACAGGCTTTTACTTCATCCTGTGGCCCTTTGCAGGCCGGCCTGTTCCTCCTGTCCTGTCCTTAGGGCACTACTCTATTATTTGGGGAGGAGTTTGTGGGGAAAGATCTCAGAATCCTGCCTCCTGGAACAAACATAATAAGGCAGCGCATACCACTCAGTGCGCACCTTCTGTGGAGGCCTGCATGGAGGGACATAGGTCCATGCCGCTGTGGCTCGCTCCTGCCCTTACACAGCTGAGTGACTTTGGGCAAGTCATTGAATGCCTTTCATCAAAGTTCTTTGTTAAAGGAGAATAATAATAATCACTCCTCCCACAGTCTAGGATAGTTCTGATGGTAAAAATGAGATAAAGAATTCAAAATACTTTTATCATCATTATTGCTACTATTAATATTATTCCTTAGAATCATAGACAGGTAGCATGAGGAAGGGCCTTCTAAAAGGGGAGAACCTGAGCCTGAGGAGATGAACTGGCTTACTCAAGGCAAAATGCCTCCCCTTTACCCCATATTCAGTGAGGGGACTGAATGTTCTTTAGGGACAGACTTTAGAAGGGCAGATCCTGCATAGTGAATGACTGAATGTTATATGAGGATAAACCACGTATAGACCCTGCTGTGATTTACCAGACTTAAGGTTCCTTTGGCATTGAAACTTTTATGGTCATACTTTTTTGTTTACCTAAACCGATGTATGGGGTACTTCAAAAAGTTCACCGTTTTTTTTTTTGTTTGTTTGTTTGTTTTTTTTCTGGTGACTGGCCATTATGGGCATCTGAACCTTTTACCTTGGTTTTACAACACCATGCTCTAACCAACTGAGCTAACCAGCCAGCCCCCTTTTCTCTTTTTCATCTTCTTTTTTTTTTTCACACAGTATCTTTGAATTCTATTTTTCACAAACTTTTTGAAGCACCCTGTACTGCAAAAGATGAACATCTTTCTTCTCTTGCCATTGTGGAGTCTGCTTACTATGTTCACCTCAAGGCTTCTCCCAGGCTCAATGGGAAGTGGAGCCAAGGTAGGCAAAAGGCAGAAAATGCCCAGTTTATACATAGTGAATGTTCTCGAATCCTTTGGCCTATAACCGTAGAATCGTTGACCCTTTAAGGATCCATCTTCTAATTTTTGGCCTCTAGCCTAGAGTACTGGGCTCTTTAAGGATCAGGGGTCCTATAGTGACTGTGAAGGTTAAGGGGCCTGATTGCCAGCCATCCCCATGGTAACTCAACGCCATGGGGATTAGCAAGGCCCTATTCGAGGACTCCTAGTTTTAAAGCCAGTAGCACATGGAGTCCCAGGCAAAGAAGTCAAACAGACACAGTCATGTTTAGAGCCAGCCAGAGCCTAGGATGTCTGGAGGTGACCATGGGGAGGAAGGAAAGGATCAGCAAGTCATTCTGGACAAGCCTCAGGAATCTGGTACTGTATGGACTGGGTAGAAGCAGATTTAGAAGAACAGGGGTTATAGATTGAAGATTTAAGGAGGAAAGGAGATCAGGACTAAAAGGATGGTAGATGAGTAAAAAGGTCTGGAGAATGAAATCTGGAGGAGAGAAAAAGAGGGCCTGAGGGTCAAGCATTGACAATAACTAAGACTCTGGGTTCAGGCAACAGAGTGTAATGATAGAGAAGTGTGGAGGCCTGGGAAACTCAGAGAGCCTTAAGCTAAAGGAGCAGAGAAAGAAAGAGCAATGGGCTGGATCTAGGGAGACCAGGAATGATGAGTTTGGGTAATAGTGTTTGGAGTAGATGGATGCTAGGGCAGGTGAGAACAGATGGAGACATAGCTAAGAAATTGAGCATTACAGATAGGGACTGGAGAGTAAAAGGATTAGTGAATGCCAGCTGCAGAATCAGGGAGAAGGGATGTGGACATGAATGAGGAGAGGTGTGGGCAGAGGTAATACAGCATTTTAAAGGGTTACATATTACTGAGGGTCATATACCCTGAAGAAGAGAAATTGATGAGGGTGGCAAGAGGAAAATGTAAGATGACAGGATTGGTGAGCTAGGAGTAAACACACAAGAAGGTGATGACTTGGGGTAAGAAACAGAGGTGTAGAGAGCCGTGATTCTAAAGAGGATATAGGGGTTGAACTAGAGAGTTAGCACCAGGAATTAACTCATTTCTTCAGGGATCTGGGTGAGGCAGAGAGAAAGTTTCCCCCCAAATTCCCTAAGAGATCTGGTTGGATGTGACAGCCAACTGTTCTTCCATTTGTTAAACACTGCCAGCTTCCTCATCCTTCTTGACCAAAGAGAGTCTTCACATAATTGGAGATACCCTTCCTAGAATTCTCTAGAGTGCTTCCTGGAGAAGACTGGCAGAGGTAGGAGAGAGGCAACCAGGGAAGGGAGATTCTACCTCCAGATTTTTCACCATTCCTCAGCCTCCCTTAGGGGGTTGATCTCTGTGTGAACTCCATTGCGACCTTGACTAGCCCTGGTGGTCCAGCCCATGGTCAAGATAGATTGATTTTGGGTGTACTTATAGGAAAGTTTTAGAGTCCTGGGCAACTCAGCTGTATTGGGCCATACCTGGAATGGTTTCTGAAAGTTGGATGTGATGACTGAAGGAAAATTTGCTCTGTAGTTGTCTTCCTTTGGTTAGAT
This sequence comes from Cynocephalus volans, assembly GCF_027409185.1. Lineage (NCBI taxonomy): Eukaryota > Metazoa > Chordata > Mammalia > Dermoptera > Cynocephalidae > Cynocephalus > Cynocephalus volans. The sequence goes on along the minus strand of NC_084467.1, from coordinate 116,978,477 downwards.
TCTCGGCCTCAGTTATTACCTGAATTATCTCATTTCTTCCCTGCTAGAGGACAGGAAAGGGGACAGGGATGGAACAAACAATCTGCAGTCAGGCTCATGGGCAACAAAAGGAGGGAAATAGGAGGCTTTGGGAACATAATATGTGCTCCGTTATGATGGGCTACAAAAATGTAGGCGAAGAATAGACAAATGAGCATGGAGCGAGACCCATGAAGATGAAATGTTTGGAAAAGAACTAAAGGGTTTTTGCAGTGTAGGTATGTCCACTTTAACCTTCTTTAAGGTGTGGGGAGTTATGAACTGAACATCTGTAGAGTAGGCCTATCACCGTACATCTGGCATTGCAAAACACCTCTTTCCACCTTCTTGGGAGGTGCTTACAGGTGGAATGAGGCGGGCTGACTCCTCGGGGGTGAGATAATAAGAAAGAGATGGTAGTACATAAGGACATGAGAAGATGGTGTATGGAAACGATTTCTAGAGAGAATGCCCACAATAGATGTGAATTCGTTAAGATTTGGGGCATTGTAGGGACTGGGAGATGAAAGTATACTGGATAAGGGCTATGCTATCCAAATGACCATTTCACTGTCTTACTTCATCTATTATCCCTTCACACTTAGAACATGAACTAGCTGGTTCCTTTGATTAAGAACGCAGTAGGATGTGGGATTTAATTGTGTTTTTTTCTGGACCAAAGGGAAAAGTTTTTTGGCATTTGTCATATGTATCCCAGCAACACTTTATGAATGAAATAATGTATGAGCATCACCAGTCTGTCTGCAGGGTCACAGAGTGATATTCAATTAGAAGCATGAGTAATGTTTGAGTCACAGATCCATGGAGAATTATATCAGTGCAAAAATTTTGGGGGGAAGAAGACTGTACTTATCATCTTACATAAACACAAGTGACATATACCTAATTTAAAAGAAGAAAAAGATGTACTATCTTCAATCATTTTGAGTGACTTAGCCTCACCTTTCCTGCCCCATTGACTGTTTCCCTCCTTATTTTTAAGTTTAAAACCTAGTTTAGAGACATTATTCATACTATTGAGAAGTTTTGCCTGATTTATAAATGATAAAGCAAAACAAGAGAGTCAGAGAGACATCTTTTATTTGAGAAAAACCCTTGGACAAAGCTCAGAGTATTGTTATTGATTATAAGTACAAAGGGTCCTGGAAAGACTCTTGTTGGTGGGGGGCATTTTTTTTCCCCCTGGAGTGAAGAAATTTCTGTGGGGTGGTGAGGAAAAGATAAGAGAGGGGTATTCAAAGCAAAGGAAAAAACCCAGGCAATAGCATTGAAAATTACAACTCGTGGAATAGAGGAAGAAAGGAGACAAACACTGCACCATGAAATCTCAGCTAATCTTTATCAGCAGCATATACTATTGCCCCCAGTTTATAATGAAGAAATTGAAGATCAGAGAAGTTAATTTTCTCAAAGTCTCAAAGCAAGTAAGTTACACAGCTTGCTATTGAAGGTAGATCTTTCTGCTTTCAGCGTTAATGTCTTTGTGTGGACTTGGAAAATGGACCCTTATTTGGGGGGTAGTAAGACTGATTCCTCCAAAAAAGAAGCCATTCCTACCTCGGAATTTGCTTACAGCATCATTGAGAGTGGGACCAAGTAAGAACGTTGCAAACAGTGAGTGAAGTTCCTGGAGGGAGTTGGAGAGCTGGGGCTCTTCATTCAGGTTGTGGAGAACACATGATCTCTTAAGAGGCAGTGCAGTTTGGGGCATCACTCAGCACTGATAGATTTCCTGGGATAATATCTCTGTGACTATCAGAGGGAGTGTGTATGTGTCTATGAGAACATTGAGCCTGGTGGGAAGTATCCTGAGAGTCTAGCCTTTTTTTTCCTTGTGTGAGAGTGGTTGATTGCTGGTCTGTGGGGTTGACAGCCACTTCTCTTTACAGATACATGGACTTCTTGACTAGCTCCTTGACTGGCACCTTGTTACTAACCACTCAGAGTATCACAGTATCTGGCTAGCATTCAGCTTTGCATGTCAAGTTCTTGAAGCTGTCCGGGGTAAATGTCTTAAGAAAGACCTATTCTGTGTCCCCTTGTTTTAGATTTATAATATATGCAGTCAGTTCACTTTTTTGAGCTCTTTCTCTAGGTCCTTGGTGGGAGTAGCTGCCTTTCCCCACATGTTACAGTCTTTTGCTTACCCCCCTGACCTGACTGAATGGCCTTAGTCGAATTCTCTAGCAGGTCTCATTCTTGGCACTACATGAATGGGTAGGAAAGTGTGAGATGTAGCAATTGCAGTCTTAGAGGTAGAAGGGCCCCTAAAGATCTAATCTAAGCATTTAATTTAGTCATGCTCTTCATTTACTCTGCCATCACCTGGGCTCATAGGTTAGAAAGAACTATCTTGAGTTATGCTTGGAGTCTGCTGGCAGTGGCCAGAGCTGTGGCCCTGTGAACACATGGTGAGGGGGGAGGAGGGGAGTCTGAGTCAGCTCTGCTTTTATTGTAACCCTTGGACTGGGAGTGGGTGGTGAACACTAAACCAAACTCTTTAAATCAATGCATTGTCCTTGGGAGCATAGAGACCAATTATCCTAAAGTGTCTGGGAACCAAATAGAAAATGAACTGCAGGTGAGGTCAGAGGGATTTAGATTAGACAGTCAGAAGAACTGGCACGTGGAAATGATAACAGTGATTATGGAATTGTCTTCTCTAGGAGGCCTTTAAAAATAGGAAACATTTTTAGGGATCTGAGTTGGGTATGGAGGCCTTTATATATGTTTATGGAGGGATGGTCAAGTTGATTGTACTAAGATGCCTCTAGCAATCCCAGATAGCTGAGAAATCATTATTGTTTAAATTAGGCAGCCCTGGGAGGTGGAAGAGATACAGGTATTCATGGAGGGCTGTGTTGGACCATCTGCATTTCATCAGATTACTGCCACTCTCACCCTTCCTCTCCTCCCTCCGTGTTCTGTTTCTCTCTCTCTCTCTCTCTCTCTCTCTCTCTCTCTCTCTCTCTCTCTCTCTCTCTCTCTCTCTCTCTCTCACACACACACACACACACACACACACACACACACACACACACACACACACACACACACACACTCAACACTGTTCTGTTTCCACCTCCACCATTAATTTGGTGAAGATGCTGAAGGAGCGTCAAATCACGCTCCCGGTACCTCTTCCCTGGGCTTGACAGATACAGTTCTTAAAGCTGAGAACAGGACCTGTCTCCTGGAGCACAGCTTCCCTGCCATTCTCTGCCGCTGCTCACAGTGTTTCTTTACGGAAGCAGCTCCTTTGTTTCTGGGATCGAGGGTTTTCCTGAATCCCCCAGCTTTGCCCAGCCCCTGTCTGAGAATATCTGGACTAGGATGAAACCACAGTGAGGGAACGGGGGTGGAGGGAGAAAGAGCTTCTGCTTTCTCTGCAAGGCTGGGTGCACTCTGCTTAATTAGCATGAGAATAAAAAGATTTTTCTCCGTATCCTCCCTTAGGGATGGAGAGGGATGGAGAGGCATGGAGAGCAAAGGCTCTAGCTCTGTCCTACTCCATCAGGGATTCTGGGACTGGAAAATGACCAATGTCACATTCCTCCAATCCTTTGAGGACCCTGGGATACACGGTATTAAGAAAAGCTTTGATGGAGCCGGCTGGTGAATCTCCACTCCAGATTTTCCAGCTGTCCCTGTCCCCCCACCGCTCAGAGAGCAGGATGCTGAGATGGCTCGGTGATGCAGAAGGTATGTGCTTTTTCAGTTCTGGTGCTGATGCTGTGTGTGTGGTGAGGTCTCTGTGGCGCAATGGACGAGCGCGCTGGACTTCTAATCCAGAGGTTCCGGGTTCGAGTCCCGGCAGAGATGGTCACCTGGCAGGTGTCTCTTTTATTTTGAATGCTATCATGCTAGGTTGATAATTATATTTATTTCTCTCTGGAGGCTCTGGGGGAGAGAAAGGAAACCTCTTTCCTTGAAAATCCTGGACTTCTCCTTGTCTCTTTCCTCTCTCTTCATTTATTTTCTGTTCCTCCCTTACTGATTTTCATTATTTAGTGAAGGCTCAGATGTCTGCTGTATCTCTGTGCTCAGCCCAACTGACACAGCCTTTGAATCCTTTGTTTCATAGTGGGATAATTAACACATAGTGACCAAGATGCCAGGTCACAGGTTTTGGGACTCCTATGGCTCCCTCCTCTGAGAACACAAAAGGGCAGATTGTTGCATATGCCAATAGGGAAATGTTGAGCTGTTCTCTAAGGTAATATCCACCTTGATGGAATTGTTCCCTTTTGGGTCAGGAGATGGATAAGGTCATGCAGAGGATAATTTCTTGCACTGTCTTTGTCAGCTATATGTTTGCAGTCTTAGGGCTTTTTATGCTAAAGCTTATTACTCCCTTCCTCATGTGTAAGGTGAAATGTAATCATTGCTCTTTGTCTCAGTGGAATAAACCACACAGCAATACACTAATTACCAGCAGCTAGTTGGATGAGCTTGTCTCCAGAAACTCAGCAGTCTTATACTTATATGTTCCTTACTGTAAAAAGTTTGTACCCTTTCCTGTTTGTAGTGCAAGACTTGAGGGTTGTATCTGAATGTTATTTTCATAATTCCTGATTTCCAACAAGCCATGTTCTTGCCTCCTCTCTCATCCTGCATTCACATCTGCTGTCTTTCCCTGTCTCATCTAATGGGCCACATTTTGCCAGATTGGGAGCTTGGTCAGACTGAGATGTAGCTTGAGTTTCTATTTTGGGCTGGTCTGACTCTCTCCGTTGCATATTGCTGCCTCTAGCCTATTAGCAGAGGGAGCTTCCCTTCCCAAGAACTGACCTCCATCTCAGGTGAACCCAGGAAACCTGAGCAAACACCTTTCCCGGGCTGCAGGAGAGAGCTAGCATCTCTCCCACGTGGGGCTCTGGATGGACACCCAGAGGACACAGTGTGCACTTGCACTCTAAGGAAGCTGGGGTAGTGTGAGAAGGGAGAATCCACATAGGAATTCAACCAAACCATGCCAAGGGGTGGGGAATTGATGGGCAGAAAAGACTGCAGGGAAACAGATGTTTTTCCTTCAAGATGTGCACGGTTGTAGCAAATTGAAACTCCTGAAATTCTTTTGAAGTACAGTGCCTTAAAGAAACTTAAAATTCTTGCAGTAAGATCCAACATAGCTTCACCTTTCTGAGTTACCTTGGTGGAAGGCCAATTCAGTTATTAACTATCTCCCACCTGCCCCATGGATATGCCCTTGAGAGAATATGGGTGCGGACCAGAAATTCCTGGACATCTGTTCCTGGAAACTCTTGTTTATGTTAGCTCAGATTATCCTAGATATTTTTCATTTAAACACTGACTTGAAAAAAGAAAATTACTTCCCAGCCTCCCAAACTGTAAGAAATAAATTTCGTTTTCTTATAAATCAAAAAAAAAAAAAAAAGAAAGAAAGAAAGAAACTGTGGAGGGTTGGTAGGGAGAGGGAAAAACAGTGTAGGGAAGGGGTGTGTCCCATTTTTTAAGGGTAATCCAGAACACTCCATGCATTTTTCTAATCCATCCTGTATCGTACTGTTGTAACAGGGCCGCTCAACAACTTTTCTCTCCTCTCTCAACAAGTTTTCCCTGAGAGAAAAGTTTTCCCTGCATCACTGTTGAAGGTCGGAGCCAGGGTGTAGGTTCATTCTGGCCCACTCTAAGGATTGCTCATATCGAGACATTTTCTAAGAATAATGATGAGACTTCATGGATTTGTGGGGGCCAGGGTGGGGTGGGAATAAGATAGGGATGTGTGCCCAAGTAGGCATTGAAATGGGATTTGTTCAAGTGTTTGATCAGGGTGTGATGTAGCCATCTTCTTCTGTGAAGTTCTATACCAATGAGAATTAAAACCCACAGATAATCCCCCAGCCTGATTATAGTCTGTTGTTTCCATTTCCTAACTTGGAATCGGATGACCTTGATCTAAGTTGCAGCTCTGCTAAGTTGCTAATCATCTAAACTTTAATTTGCTTAATGTAAAAACAAGTTTATATTATTTTCCTACAAATGTGAAAATGGATGAAAAGTCCATTGTACAAATATATGTACAAATATATGGGCTATGTTAGTTTTTTGAGTTGCTTTTCTCTCTCTCTTTTAGACATGTGAGAAATGTGCTTGGAGACAAAGTTGCAAAATGAAGGGATCTGAAGGATCAGCCCCACCCTGAATGACCTGGGTGGCTGTATACCATCCGCTAGGGCTGATGCTGACCTATGCTAGCCTGAGAAGGACGACAGGTTGGACTTTTCTAGCTGGTGGGGTCCTTAGAGGGCAGGTGGTCTCTCTGTGTTTTAGGTAAGGGATTTCATCTCAGACAGGTAGGTAGAGGGGCCTGCTGGCAACCACACTTAGCGGAACTAGAAGCTTCCACATACTCAAAAATCAAACAGCCCTCAACTCCTTCATCTCTGAAGTGTGATGATTTTAGAACTCAAAGAAGGATATCAGCATGACTGGGGGGAAGGTTTTCCACACTGGTAAAAATTCCTCTGTATGTGATATCAGTTTTCTTAATATATGAAGGATAACTCCTAATTTAGGACTATCATAATCACAGTATTTTAAATATGCTCAGAACATAAAATAGAAATGGGTGTTTTTTTAAATAAAGTCACTTCACTGTAGGATTGAAAGGCTTCAGGGGTGCTGGAGTTGATCATTAATTGCAAAATATGTGGGCAGGATATGTCTTATTTATTATTGTATTCTCAGTGCCTGAAATATGGTAGGCATTTGATGGATATATTTGAAAGAATTAATACTGACTGACATTGGCTATAAATTATGTTGATAGCAAAGAGAAAGAGATTCCTCTTAGCTCCTAGGGAGCAGGAACACAGGCAGTATCTTCATGCATTAATTCATTTACTTAACAAATATTTATCAAGCACCCTCTTTGTGCCACTTTCCATTATTTCAGACACTGAGATCCGAAATAATAGTTCTTGTCTCCTTCATGGAGTGATGGAGACAAATGATAGACAGGTAAATAAATATTATGATAGAATTTTAGTTAGAGATGCATGCTATGGAGTGATTTAAAGGAAGATGGGGTAGAGAGTGAAATGAAGAATGGTAGTCATGGAAGACCTTTTGTAGGAGGTGACAATTGAGTGAAGACGTGGATGAAGTGAGGTAGGACAATGAGATCTGGAGGACGGGCATTTCAAACAGAAACAGCAAGAGCAGAGATTCTCTTGCTTGACAGAAAGCCCCGAGGTGATTGTGGTGTAGTGTAGGGGTAATAGGGAGAGTTGGGTTCAGAGTTTAATGCAGGGCATTTCATCTAGGGCAATGTTCTCAACCCTATCATATCCAACTCTGCCTTGTTAAGTTCAGTATTTTCTCACTTTTTCTCTACTGTCCTGCAAGGAATCTTAGGTAATATAACCTTTCTACTCACGTAATGAAAACAAATCAAAGTAATATTCTAATTGTCATATAAGAGAGAAGTAAAAGGAAATACGTTTGTAATAAATAATATGTATTTTAGTATGTGAATGCCACATTTGCAGTCTTGTACTTATATGAAGAATTGCCTTGAATGCAACAGCTACATAAGTAAACCAACGCAGGCATGTTGTATTGCTGACTTAAATATCATGAGGGATGTCCCACAGTGTGATGAGTTTCCAAACTGGTGAACACGTTTTGACAAATTTTTGATCAAAACAGTAAATCTTGTTGCTAAATACATAGTACTTTTTGTTCCTGGAAATTTTAAGAAGTTTTGAACCATGCAGAAAACTGTCTGTATTTGATAGATCTTCCACATGATCCAGCAATACCCCCTTCTGGGTATATCCTCAAAGGAATGGAAATCATGTTGAAGGGATACCTGCACTCTCGTGTTTATTGCAGCTCTATTTACAATAGCCACGATATGGAACCAACCTAAATGTCCATCGATGGACGATTGGATAAGGAAACTGTGGTATATATACACCATGGAATACTACTCTGCCATAAAAAAGAATAAAATTCTCCCATTCGCTATGACATGGATGAGCTTGGAGAAACTTATGTTGAGAGAAATAAGCAAAGCCCAGAGGGATAAACACCTCATGTACTCACTCATAAGTGGGAGTTAAGAGAGAAAAAAGGAAGGAAAGAAAGACCACAGTAGTGCATTGGACTTACAGAGGGAGAGAGCACACCTAGGGATAGAAAGTGAAGTGGGTGAAAGGGGTATGAGGAGGGAGGTTGGGGATTAATTGGGTGGGGGACAAGGGGTATAGTCCCAATTTATGGTAATGGGCATGCTGCCAGTATGGATCTGGCCATCACATCTTGGACACGAGTGGTGACAATCAGCTTTGTACTCCATGAATATTCATAACCAATAAAAAATAGAAAGAAAACTGTCTGTATTTATATGTTGAAATGTGTTAGACCCTAGGCTAACAGGTTAACAGACTCTAGACAAATAGGTTTTTAGTAGGTCATTCAAAAGACATGCACAACATAGGACAATTCTTTGTGTGAGATGTTTCTGCACATTGCAGGACATATAAATCCCAGGTACCCTTTTTCTCTACAGCTAGTAGTGATCCTCAGTCACTATGACAGCAAAAACTACTCCATCATTTTTCAAACCACTTTTGAAGGACAATTTCAGTCCCATTGGCAAATGCTGACATAGAGCTCATAGATCAGGCTTTCCTACATGTTAGTGAGAACCACTGGTAGGTTTGAGCAGAGGAATGAAGGGATCTGGCTTATATATTAAGAGGCAAATTTTGACTGTTGGTAGAGAATAGTCTGGGGTGATGATGCAGGCAGGTTAGCAGGTCTACTGCCAAAGCCTTTTAGAAGCAGCAGACTGTGGCACTGCAGTTTTCATGTGGTGGTGATGGTACAAGTGGAGGGTTTTATAATGGTGCCCACCTACAAAAATGACGTATCATCTCTGCAGAGCTGACCTGGCATGGGTCACTTATGTGTTTTCTGGGAACTAACTATTTTAATTTATGGTCATTACAATAGTTATCACCTACTAGTGAAAATGTTCATTTTACTAATGTTCAAAGACCTTTGCATATAGAATATACTCCCCAAAACACTATTGCAGTGTTATATCCTTAGTTATTCCTATAAGTTATAATGGAACAGGATGTCTTTAAACTTTTCTATGTCCTCCTCAGAGGCTGGTTGGGTCTTTTTGCTTCTGTGATGGTGATATTGTTCTGTGATGATTCTATCGAGAGAATAAATAGTGAGACATAAAGTATTACAATAGGGAAGTTGACAACTACGAGCACAGTAGAAGCAACTTCAAGGGAATGACACACATTTGGGTCTGAGTCTGAGGTCTTCTTATTTAATTGTATGTCTTTGGGCATGCAGTAGGTTTTTCTGAGCTTCAGATTTTTTCATCTAGAAAATGATCTAAATAGTGCCTAGAATTAAATAAGGTAAATGTATAAGTGTCTAGAGAGTTACATACGCAATGGGTGCACAAATATTAGCCTCCTTTGTTTATTGAAGGCTCTTTCAACCAGTCATCTCTGGACTGCATGTATCAAGCTAGTTTCTTGGAGACTCAGTGTAAGGATTTGGAGGACTTAGCCATGGACCACATATTTCTATTTTTTGAAAATGTTTGAGCATAATGGAGTCCTAGTGGAAGTAAAGAAATGCACGAAGTATTTTAGATAGTAGTTACCCTCCATGAGTATTTTCTCCCTCCTGTGGTCACTGTGGGATTCTGGATTTCTCTTTGGGTCTATGAGCAGAGAAGCCCTGCAACAGTCCATAGCTTTCCTACGTGAAGCCTTCTCTGTGTGGAGTGATGCAGAGATTTAAAGCCAGGTATAAAGACAAGTGTGTCTATCTTGAGAAGGTGTCTCCAGAGATGGAATTAGACTAAAAACAAATTCCCGGAGAGCTGGGAGGAGACAGAAGATGAGGGCTTGGTTGTTGCATTCCTGGCCAGGGCTTTTTTCTGGGAGAATTTTCTGCTGTGGACCCAGATGAGTCCTGAGTCTCATGGAAGCATCCTCTGGAAATCACTAACAGCCCCTAATAATTTTGTCTCTCTTTTACTAAATCCATAGACAATTTTTGAAGAGAGAAATAGTGCCATCCAAAATAGCAGATAATTTGGAATCAGTCTTATTTATTTTGAGGGAACATAAAGCTTTTCTTTCTTTTCCAATTATGTACAAACTTCTAACAGTGCTTTTTATTTTTTGTACTTTTCTCTGAAATGTTATACTTCATGCTACATTTAATACAAATTTTGGGTTTTACTTCATTATGTATACATATTTTTAAGTACAAAAATAATTATCTGGCCCCAAATATTAGAATAAAAGTGATGTCTGGCATGCCCTACATATGGGTTTCTGGCATACCCAAATTATAATGGCACAGAACTATATTAATATTAAAAATGAGTTTGTGGTCCCTGATTGTCCACTCAGAGATGAAGGGGAAGGTAGTTTAGAGACAGGTTAAGTAGATGGAAACCTGACAGGGTTGAATGAGTAAATATCAATTCATTTACTCAGTCAATAAATATTTACTGATTATCTACTGTATGCTAAACACTGAACTAGGTACAGTGATGAGCAAAAAGAGACAGATTCTTATACAAATGGCATGTAAAATTGAAACAATGAATAAAGGAGGGATCCATGGAGCAAAGGAAGTCTATGGCAAGGAGAACCGACCTCTTCAGGGAGATCAAGGAAAGCTTTTTCCAAGGAGTGTCTCTTGACTTGGACCTGAAAGATAAGTAGGAAATAACTAGGTAAAGAATGAAGAGAAGAGCTTTCTAGACAGCATATACACAGGTTTTGTGGTGGGAAGGAGAATGCCATCTATGAAAGGCTGAAAAATGAGTTTAGCTTGATCATAGAGAGAAAGGGAGTAGGTGGCATGAAATAAAGCTGGAGAGAGAAGCAGGAGGCAGAACCCATAGGGTCTTATAGACTCTGCAAGTGGTTTTTTCCTTATTCTAAAAACAATAGGGAACCACTTAAGGGTTTTAAGTCAAAGAATAACATGATAAAGATTTGCATTTTGGAAGGATCACTCCAGCTGCTGCTCAGAGAACAGAGTGGAAGGCTGCCAGAATAGATGCTGGAGCTAAGTTAGGAGATACCACCAGTAGCTGTGAAAAGTGATGTTAGCTTGGATTAAGTGGATGATAATGGTGATGGTGGTGGTAATGGTGGAGACAGAGAGAAGAAGATGGGTTTTAGAGATATGTGTGAGCTAAAACATGCAGGATTTGTTGATGGACCGGAAATTTACAAAGAGGAGTTGACAAGGATGGCTCCAAGATTTCTGGTTTGCATCTCATTCACTAAGATAGGAAACTCTGGAAGAAGACCAGGTTTGGGAAGGGAAATGGTGAGTTCAGTTCTGAGTTTCTAATTTTGAGATACTTTTGAGACATATTGGAAGACATGTTACATCTGCATAAAGCTGAAAGCTGAGTCTGGGTCTGAACTGGTTATTTAATTCTAGGAGTCCTCTGCATGTTGGTGGAATTTGAAACCAAGAGTATAAATGAGAAGGTGTAGAGCGAGAAGAGGAAGGGCCTAGGAATGAGCTAAGAGGAACTCCAATATTTAATAGCAGTGTAGAGAGAAGGAGTTAGAGAAGCAGCATCAAGAGAGATTGGAGAGGGCCGGCCCTGTGGCTCACTTGGGTAGGTGTGGTGCTGGTAGCGCTGAGGCCGTGGGTTCGGATCCTATAGAGGGGATGGCTGGTGCGCTCACTGGCTGAGCGTGGTGCGGACGACACCAAGCCAAGGGTTGCGATCTCCTTTCCAGTCCAAAAAAATAGAATAAAAAAATAAAAAGAGAGATAGGAGAGAAACTAGAACATTATAACATTTCTGAGCCAAGGGAAGGGAGTGTTTAAGAAGGGACTTGATTGAGCATCACATGTTACTGAGAAGTCAAGAATGATGATAACTAAAATACATCCATTAGATTAAGTAACGTGGGAGTCAAGGATGAGAGCTGTTTTAGGTTCTGTGGAGAATCAGGGTAGAAACCAGGTTGGAAAGGACTGCAGAGAGAGAGGGAGGTGAAGGAATGCAGGTGATGCACACAGGCAACTCCTAGGAGTTTGGCTGGGAAGGAATGAGGAGAGGGCAGTGAGCTGGAAGGCGTGAGGAGTCAAATAAGACTATCTTTTGCTTCGTACTATTTTTAAACTTTTAATTACGGAAAATTCCAAACATAAGTAAAATTAGAACAGTATTATACACCCTCATATGCCCACCACTCAGTTTGAACAATGGTCAACTCATGGCCAAACTTGTATCTATAGCTGTACCCATGTTATTTGTTTTTTAGTCGGAGCGACTTGAGCTTATTTGAAAGTAGGAAGGAAATCATTGAGAGGGAGAGTTTGAATGTTCAAAAGAGAGAGAGAGAGAGAGAGAAAGCATAAGTGATGGCCAAGGTTTCTGAGAAGGTGAGAAGGGAATAGGTCATAGGTTAACTCCAGGTAGCCACAGGGCCAGCTCCTCCATTGCTCCTGGAAATAAGGAGGGTGGGATGTGCAGATGCAGGTTTGCATGTTTGATATCTGGAAGATGAGATGATGTCAACTGATGGCGGAGGTCGTGGCAGCTCCTATTCCTCCTCCTCCCTCTTCTTTTAAAGTAAGTAGCCATGTCATGACTGGGGAAAAGAGAGGGTGTTGGGCATTTGAAGAGAAATGGAAATTTGGAGTAGTAATTGTGGAGAGTGAGAGAATGCTAATATAGCAGAGAAATGTGGACTATTTAATAGGCAGTGTTAAGGATTCATTTGGAGGAGGAGATGGATTGGTTCTGATAAACAGATTCAGTTTCCATGCATATGTATTTGTATGTCTGGCATGTTAACGCTTTCCTTCCTCATAGTGTTGTTAGTCTATTCCCTAGTGGAGGAATGTATTCATGCACGCATGTATGTGTGTGTTTTACAGAGGATATGCATTGCACAATCTCCTGAGTGTGTGGTCAGAAAATATATGTCACAAAAAGGAGATGATTTTAATACTTAAAATGTAGGTGTGTCTGAGGACGACTCTAGTTTCACATTAATTGGTTCAGGGCTCCACCTGCTGGAATGCTTGCTCAACATCGCCAGCCAGGTTTTTCAGATGCAAATCTAAAAACCTTTATTTTGGGGAAAGTCAGAGTTTCTGTATGCAGCATTTCCCCCACACATTACGAGTTTTATTTTTTCAGATACTCTTACTTTCTATATTTGTGGATCAAATTAGGAACATTAAAATGTGTTCTTTTCTTACTTGATTTTGGTCTTTTGGTCAAATACCATATCTATCCTGTTTAAGTGCATTTGTGGTCTACAATCCTCATCCATGATCCGAATATGAAAGAAGAAAAATACAATGTCTGACTTTCACCTGAAATGACATGAATAAGAAATAGAATATTGGTTACAAATGTGCAAAGTGCAGATGATACCAAGACCAACTGCAAAGCTATGGCAATGTCTTATTTATTAATCTCTTAAAATTGGATTTTGTTCTCTACCTGCTTCTAATCCCCAATTTTTCTCCTCTAGGTTTTTAAGTAAAATGTGTATTTTTTTTCTAGTTTCCAAGCTGATACCTCAGAAAACTAGTCTGCTATAAATAATCTTTTTTTTATAGTCTATCTTAACCTGAGTACAGTGTCGATTAAAACACTAAAACACTACTAAATTGCTCCAAGTTTCTAGATTTTCATTAAATAATTTCTTTCCTTCAAATTTACTCACTCTATGAAAGAGTTCAGGGATAAGTCATTCTAACTGCTTCCTCTCTTGTAATTCAGTCAATAACTCTTAATTATGGTCATTATAGATATACGAGTTCTGTCATAATTCACACAGAATTTAGAGAAAAACAAGTATAAAGTATACTGAGTCATTCCCCAAGGAGAATAGCATTCCTTCATTTGCTCACACAGTCTCTGTGAGGTGCCTCCTGTGGTCAGGACCTTCAAGAGGCACTGGAAATACATGGGCAACAGGACAGGCATGGTTTGGTTTTGCCATATAGTGTGGAAGACAAATATTAAGTCATCCTAACACGTTACAGTGAATTCACTGTTAGGGGAAATACAAGGAATGCCAGGGAATATGTGGAAGCTAGAGAGTTTTGGAGGTCCTCCTGTAAGAAGTGACATTAAGCCATGAAGGAAGGTGGGGGGGGGGGAACATGCCAGGCAGGCTATGGGGCTAAAGCCTAATGTGAGAGTCAGATTGTGGAGGGGCTGATAAAATTTTTTAAGGAGTTTGGATTTTATCCTAACAGCATGAAAAATTTTAAGTGTGTGTATGTGGGGGGAGGGAGGGAGAAAGGGGCAGTGACCATGCTTAGATTCATGATTTGCAAAGATTATTCCAACTGGAATTTAGAGAAGGGCTGAAGGGAAGCCAGATTGGAGACCAGTTTCAAAGTATATTCCATGTGGCATTGGCTTGTCTTAGGGCCATGGAGAGGAAAAGAAGTGAATGAATCTGAGGGGTATTTTTGATGGTGAATGGGTACAGCTGGGTGGAAATTAGCTGTAAAATGTAAAGGAAGGAGAAGAGTACTGGATAACTCCTAGCTTTCTAGCTCGAGCAAGTGGGTGAATGGAGGTGTCATTTAATAATGAGACAGGCAGTACTGCAGGAGAAGTAGCTTCTTAAAATGGCCAGGGAAGAGAAATATTTCCACTTTAGACAAGTAGATATGTCTAGTATGCAGCTAGATATATGAGCCTGAAACCCTGAAGAGAAGTCTAGGCCAGAGATACAAGTTAGAAAGGATCAGTCTGTTGAGAGTAAACTGATGTTTTGGGAGTGGTCGATAATCTCATAGAATGTAGAACGAGAAAAGAAGAATAGCTAAGAAGGAGCCCCGAGGAAACCATCATTTAAGGAATTGTTACAGGAGGTAGAAGCCAGCCAGTGAGACTGGTCAGAGATACAGAAAGAAAACCAGAGGGCTGGTGCCAGAACCAAAAACAAAAGCTTCTCCAGAAGGGTTCTTGTGCAACAGTGTCAGAGGTTGCTGATAAGAGATGATGTTTTCTTTTGAATTTAGTAACATGTGGCTTGTCAAGGGCAGTTCCTGTGGAGTGACAGAAGCAGATTTCAGTGAGTTTATAAGTGAGTGGGAAGTGAGGAAGTTGAGGCAGCGAGAGCATAAAGTTAAAATATTTGTTGTGAAGAGTTGTTTAGGGATGGAGTGAGGGCTGGAGGGAGGAGCATGACTAAGGGAGTGAGGTTTGTTTGTTTAGTTTTTGGATAAGGAATGGTTGAGAAGGCTAAAATGTTCATGGAAATTATCCCATAAAGAAAGAAATAATAAAGAAAGGCAGCCAGAGATAATAATAATAATTTTTTTAAAGCGCCCCTTTTTTTTTGGCGTAGGAATTGTTCTAAGAGTATTATTCCCCTTAATTCCTACACTAACTCTCTGAGAGAAGTACCATTATTATTATCCCATTTTCTCGTATGATTCCATTTATGTGAAATATCCACAATAAGCCAATCTGTAGATACAGAAAGTAGATCTGCAGTGGGACCACCCAGGACAGATCTGGTTGTAATGAAATGTAAAAACTGCCTCCTCACCCGGCTGTGTCCCCTCACCTGGCCCTGTCAGGCACCTGCCCCACAAATGATGAAAGAGGCGGCTTCAGCAGTTGCTTCCTCAGGGTCCCCCAGCGGTGGTGGCTGCTTCGGCCCATGGCTGTAATCTACTGTGGCTGCCTATTATTCCATTTTTTTGAGATGGAGAAACTGAGGCACAGGTAGGTACTGTGAATAACCAACACCACATAGTGAGCGGCAGAGCTCGGATTCACACCAAGGCAATCTAGTTTGAGACCTGTACCATTAACCATATGCCATATTTTGGGGCTCACCAGCTAGCTAGAAATTTAAATAGGAGGTATCCACCCTTGCTATTGCAACTGAAGAGAAGGTGGTTGGGGCAGGTACAGATGCAGGTGTCAGCTTGATTAGTTATTAGTTTCCTAGAGATGCCATAACAAGTTATCCCAAACAGAGTAGCTCAAAGACAATACAAAACTGTCAGAGTTTTGGAAGCCAGAAGACTAAAATCAATATCAAAATGTGAGCAGAGTCTCACTCCCTCTGAGAGGCTCCTTGGCTTGG
Source organism: Cynocephalus volans (assembly GCF_027409185.1). NCBI lineage: Eukaryota > Metazoa > Chordata > Mammalia > Dermoptera > Cynocephalidae > Cynocephalus > Cynocephalus volans. The sequence goes on along the minus strand of NC_084467.1, from coordinate 116,962,311 downwards.
GGCTCTGTCCCCGTCTTTACACAGCCATCTTCTCTGTGTCTCAGATCTCCCTCCACCTTTTTCTTATAAGGACACCTGCCATTGGATTTTCAGCCCTCCCTAAATCCAAGATGATCTCATCTAGCGATCCTTAGTTAACTATATCTGTAAAGACACTTTTTCCAAATATGTTCACATTCACAGGTTTCAAATATTAGGACTTGCACATATCATTTTGAGAGCCACAATTTAACTCACTACCATTAGGAGATTGAGGGAGTTCCTGTGTAATGGATTCCTTATTTTCCTTGAAGTAAGAATATGGGTAGTTTGCGCAGAGTGAGCCCAGATGTAGAGGGATCAAATATATGAGGAGAGTGAAGACATCTTGAAGTAATCATTACTAAAATTTGAATAGTTGGCTGACTAGTAAACAGTTTGTGGAGCAGTGTGGACAATCCAGATGAAGTTTGTTATCATGAATTTATAGTAGTAAGACTTTTTCTAGCAGCCTGGGTACAAACATGGAGAAAGCTGAGTTGAAGTGTTCAGAGTCTGGGAGGAGAGGGCATGGGTGCGGAGAAAAGATAAAGGCAGAGGGAGTTTGGGATACTGGCAAGTGGTTCTCTGGAAGGGCATAAAGGCGAAGCATGGGCATGGAAGTGAAGTCAGAGGGAGGACTAAAGGATGGGTCAAAAAGCAGTAGAGATGGTGGGACTAATTCAGTGAACTAGCTGTGCTGATACAAGGCTATTCTCCAAGGGTGGGATATTTGATTGTATTATTTTATGTGAAGAAAGGAATCTGGATTGGGGATTGTAGCAGAGACAATGAGAAGTATAACATGGATAGAAAAGTCAAAGGAAAGAGAAGGCAGGATTCTGGACAGGCCACCCATGTGGATGCAGGGTCATACAGGAAAACAGCAGGCTATAGTGGGGGGGTGGGAGAGAGTAAGGAATTGGCTCACACAATTATGGAAGCTGAGAAGTTCAGACCCAGGAGAGCCAATGGTGTATTTCCAGTCTGAGTCTGAAGTCCTGAGAATCAGGAGAGCTGATGGTGTAAATTTCAGTTTGAGTCTGAGTCTGAAGGCAGGAGAAGAGTGATGTCCCAGCTCCGAACCAGTCAGGCAGAGAGAAAGGATTGTTTCTTAGCCCTTTTTCTATTCAGGCCTCGAACAGATTGGGTAAGTCCCACCACATTGAGAAGGGAAATCTCTTTTACTCAGTGTACTGATGTGAATGTTAATCTCATCCAGAAATACCCTGAAAGACACACCCAGATGTTTAACCAAATATCTGGGCATCCTATGGCCCAGACAAGTTGAGGCATAAAGTTAATTAACATCACATATATCTTGACTATATGTATGGTCTTGACATTTTAGTATTTGGTCTCAATTGTAAAATGAAGAGGTAAGCCAGATTATTTTAAAGTTGCTTTAGATTTTAACTATAATTTTTTTGAAACAGAGTTCTAAGACCTTAGAGTGGAAAGAAACATATGTTAAGTTCTTTTTAATGAGTGTAATTTAGAAATAACCCCTATGAATCCACAGGTCATAGACTTAGGAACTGATTATTGTACTAAGATTCTGATTCTGGCTAATACCTTCCATCTTCCTCCTTCTCTGTTTTGTTTTTGTTTTTGTTTTTTTTCCTAATCATAAAGGTTTTGATAAAGCAACTTTAACAGTACAGCCATGGGAATTTCTCTGTCATAAACACACTGTTCCAAAACATTCCTGGACAACAGGTCCTGGTTCTGGGGTTGTTGAAGCTTTGCCTTTGCTGAGCATGGAGTGAATGGTGTCCTGACCCTGCAGCAATTGTCTTTGAGGTGAATTCTCATTTTGGTTAATGTAGCAAACTTATACTCAGAGAATGTATTCCAAGTTACTTTTGCTTGAAATATATACATTTTAAAGGTGAATTCAACATGTCTTTTAAAGTAGGTGCACCTGAGATAAAGACATTACTTTCTGCAGGTAGAGGGTTGGGATGAGATGATGTTTTGACTTGTGGCATATTTGTCTAGTTTTGGGTTAAAGAAAAGAGAGTGTCAGCAGAGCTGCAAGTAGAGCCCTTGTTTTAAATGCTTCTGGCTGGAGGAGTTAGGTAGGGAGGAGTCAGGAGAGACAGTGTCTTCTCAGATGTGTCCATTATCTTCTCTGCTTGAGTGCTCTTCCTCCATTTCCTCATTCATTGACTTCACGCACCCTCTGAGATATCAACTCTCTGTGTAGCCTGTCTTGACTTCCTGCCCTAACTGCCCCCATACAAATAAGGTGTCCTACCTCTGTCCACCTGTCATATCCTATGTGTATCTCTGTCACATCACTCACCGTGGTATGTTTACTTGTCTTTTATTTTTATATCCCCAACACAGTGGCTGGCTCATAGAGGCAATAAATTAATTTATAACAAATTCATTATTTTATTGTGGGTTTGTGATACATTTGCTATTATTTTGCTCTTGTCACCATATCTGGCAACTATTTTATGTCAGGCACTAAGAAATTGGGGCATCATGGTCAACAAGAAGTACAAAGTCCTGACGCTTGTGCAGCATGTATTCTAGCAGGAGATACTGAAAAAAAGGAAAGAACAGAAAAAACTGGTTACAATTTGTAATTAGTTTATCATGAAAGGAACAATAAGAGACTGAGAAAGAGAATGATGGACAGACCTATTTTGGTTAACATGAACAAGAAGCCACTTTCTGTTGGTGACACGGGAGAAAAGGAGGGAGATGAATCCCCCAGGCAGAGGAAACAGCTGCACAAAAGCCCCAAGTTGCATGTGGGTGGAGTAGAGTAAGTCAGGGCAGCCTGGAGGAGGTTGGAGAGAGACGAAAGTGAGATTATGCAGAGGCTATTGCCCCATAGCTGGGACTTTAGAAGAGAGGACTTAGGGCACAAGTAAAGAGGCATTTCAGTAATACCTGGAGTGAGAGAAATAGTACTGTCTTTGGATAACGTATTAGCAATAAAGGTAGAAGAATGTGGGTTTGAGATATATTTTAAAGATAAAAACTGATCAGATCTGTTGATGAAGTGGATGTGGGTGATGAAGGAAAGGAAAGAATCAAAAATGTCTTATTTAAGTAATGGATTCCTATTTACCGATTGGAGAGATTTGGAAGAAGGATAAAGAAACAGACTCAAGAGAAAGGTAAGAGTTCCATTAACATTCAAAATGTGTGTAAGTTAACCAAGAGAAGGTTCCTGGTGGGAAGGTGGATATGAGTTTTAAGCTCAGAGGAGCTCAGAGGCTTTGGATATACATTTAAGAGGCCTCCATATAATCATGCACAAATCTATGGGCTTGATGAGATCACGTAGGGAAAGAATGTAGAGAGAAGGGCAAAGAGAGCTCAGACTAAGCTCTTGGGATCTTTGAGGGTTTGGAATTCAGATAGAGGAGGAAGAACCATTAAAGAAAACTCAGGGGAAACAACCAGTAAGAAGGTTGCCTTTGGAAGCAAAAAAGAAAAAAAAAAGGTTTCAAAGAAAGGAGAGTGCTATCGCTGAGAAGTTCAGTAAGAGAAGGATAGGGAAGTTTCCACTGAGCTTTGCACGGCATGGAGGTCAATGGGTGCTTAGGCAAGAACAATTTCAGTGAGTGGTGAGGTCAGAAGTCAGATTACAGTAGGATGAGAGTGGGTGAGAAGCCAGGAATTAGAGATAGCATGTGTAAAGAGCTCTTTCAAGATGTTTGGTTATAAAAGAGAGCAGAGAAATGGACCAGTATTTGTGTGGAGATGTGGGTCAATGAAGAATTGATGTTCTTGTTTTTGGTGTTATACTCCTAATGGAGATAGCAATTATGTTTTTATGACAATAAAGTTAATCTAGGAGAAAGGGAGAAGTTGGAGGTTCAGCAGAGGAGAGAGGTAACATATGACTTGAAGTCCTCCAGAGTTTAAGAAAAGATCCAGCACCTAAGGGGAAGGGTGAGCTCTTGATGGGAGGAGTTTCTCTTTCCCTGTTGTAACAGAGGGAGGAAGGAGACGTTGAATGCATGTGAGTAGGTTGGTCTGTAGTAAGAGGACATGGGGCTTCCCATCTAATGGTTTCTGTTTTCTCACTGAAAAATGAGATGAAACCATTGACTAAAAATGAGTGAACAGGTTATTGGTTCTAGTCTTCATGTGACAATGAAACTAATTTTGCTTATGACTAGGATATTTAATACCTATCTTATTTGTCAGTACTCTGGATTTTTACTCCTTTTTGGCATAAATAGATTTCTATTCATCTATAATTTTTTTTCTTTTCTGAAAGTAGTTTGTTGTGGTGGTCAGTAGTTTATTGATGAGATTCAAAGCACATCATATTTTTTTTTTGTGGCAATAAAGGCCCCAAATTATGCTTTTAGGGCAAGTAATTGCTAGAAGGTTGACTTTACAAGGTGAGAAAAATTGATCGTTATAGTTTATAGATGGGCTGTTAAAAGCCTTTGGAAGAGAGAGATATATGAGAGAGAGAGAATTTGTAAACACAGTGTGGAAAGAAAAAAAGAGTAGAGATAACCAACTGGAAAGTTAAAGTTTGCCATGTGCTGTTCAGTATATAACACTCATATCCATCTTCCACAAAACTGTTAATAAAAACTACATTATTAGTTGTCTTTGTCTGTTTGTGCTGCTATAACAAACTTCTACAGGTTAGGTAGCTTATAAACAACAGAAATTTATTTCTCACAGTACTGAAGGCTGGGAGGTCCAAGATGAAGGCAGATTCAGTGCCAGGTGAGGGCCTGCATTTTGGATCACAGATAGAAGCTTCTTGCTCTATCCTGACATGGTAGAAGGGGGGAATGAGCTCCCTCAGGCCTCTTTTACAAGGGCACTAACCCCATTCATGAGACCTCCATCCTCATGACCTAATCATCTCCCCAAAATCCTACCTCCAAATCTACCACCTTGGAGGTTAGGATGTCAATACCTGAACTTTGGGGGGACACAAACATTCGAATCATAGCACTAGTCAATGATGACACTGATGCTGTTACTTGGCTCAAGATAGTGTGGAATGCTACCTAGGAGACTCCATGCACGTTTGCATTACATTAATTTTTTTATTGTGAAATAATTTATACGTACCCGAGGGTATATATAACATATATGAGCAGTTTAAAAGCATAATTACAGTCATAAAATAAGCACTCAAGTTTCTACCAGCCAGCTTAAAATAAAAACATTGCCAGGTCTTTTGAAGACTCTTTGGTGAATCTTCTGGAATGCATCCCTCTCCCAGTCCACAGGGTAACCGATCATCCCCTTACCTTTCTATCTTACATATGGCTATCCTTGAATAATGTTACTTTGTTTTCATTATTTTTTTAAACTTTATATAAATAAAAACATATTTTTCTGTGTTGTTTTTGTTTCCTTCACCACTACGGTTTTCGAGATTTATCTATGTTCTTAGAAGTACAACATTTTATGTTCATTGATGTATAGTGCTCCATAATATGAGTATACCACAGTTTATTAATGCATTTGACTTTGATGGGCATATGATTTGTTTCTATTTTTTTTTTTTCTATTATGAACAATGCTGCTGGTATATTCAGGTATCTCCTGGTGCAAGGGATTTCAGGTTATGTACCTGGAAATAATATCGCTGAGTCATAGGTTATATATTCCTGTTCATCTTCACCAGGGTATGCTTTATTGCTTTCCAAAGTGATTCCATCAATTTTAAGTTATATTTTCATTACAGATAATACCAGAGACTTTACAAACCTGGAGGTAGTGATATTACTGGTAACCCCATATAGAGATAGCCACAGTACAGGAAATGGAGGAGAGACACCCAGGCCAGAAAGATTTTACGGCATTTTCTTTTTTGTTTTGTTTCCTCCTTCCCTAACTTTTCTTTCCTCCTTTCCTAACTCCCATTCTCAGACAGGAAATACCTCTTACCACAAGAATGTGTTTAGAAGTTTTCCAGGAAGCTAAGAAGGTCAGAAAATGGGAGATTCAAAGATAGAGGCAGAAAAGAAGGGGACATTTCCTGCTTCTCATAGATTTTGAGAGTCTGGACTGCCTGTCAAGCTATGGAGGAGAGGGGGCTGACTTGCAAACGTTTTGCTCAGAATTCCTGGCCCTAGAGTTGAAATACTTTTTGTAGCCAATGATTTCCATAGTTATAGCAGGATTGATTACGAGAACAATAGGTTTTCTTCCCCCCCCCCACCTCCCACAAAGGACGTAGAAATATAGATATCTCTGCCTGAAATTTTGGTGTGTAGACATTCAGGTCAGCCCTGCCCCTGTGTTTCCTGGAGTAAGAGTGCCTGGTATCTGCACACCTTCCTCTCTCTGTCTTCTTTCCCTCTAGAGAGTCATCCATGAGCCATTTACATTAGAAAAAGAATCTCTAATCTTCACAAGACCCCTGAAAAGTATATATTGTCCTAATAGTAGAAGTGAGAAAACTGAGGTTCAGAGAGGTGAATAATTTGCCTCAAATTCCATAGCTTCTATGTGGCAGATTTGAGAGTCAAAGCCATGTCGGTCTAATTTCCTCTGTGTTCTTTCTCCCTGTGTCTCTCCATACCTGCTATTCTTTGTATTGTCATTGTAACTGTGTCACCCTGAACAAGTGTCCTATACTGTCTGGGCTTTAGATTAAAATATAACAGCTCATGTAGATTTAATAAACATTTATTAAAAAATAAAAATCACTATATGGACTTCTTACATTTTAGTAGGAAAAACGTTTTGGTCCTGCATGGGTCTTTCCCCTTGACGCTATCACTGTTATAGTTTTTATAATTTGTCTCCTAAATGTAAGCTCACAGCCTCTGGCTAAGCAAGCAAGTTTAGGTTGTTCTACGGCTAGTATGTACCTACAATTAGATAGGTCTCGGCTATCAAGCTGTTTCCCGCTATTGTTGTTTATCTCATATTTTGCTTACATGCTGTTTTGCAGGCAGAGAGCATACTGGCACTCATAACGGTCACAATTTTTAGTGGAGGCATGTACCTGCTCACAGCAGACTCTGATATTTGTCTCTGAGAAGCAGTCAGGCTTGGCGGCAAAATCAGCATGCTGATCCCCTCTCCCCAGGGACACTACTATCACTGCCTCCCAGGCTCTCTGCCTCTCCAGTCACACACCTCACCTGACAGAGGAGTCAGAAGCAGAGAGAGCAAGCATTGTTCAAATGTGGGAAAAATAATAAAATCAGTTTCTAGCTTGTTGTGGCTTAGGAAAATCTGTTGCCACCACCTGGGATACACCTGGAGGATAAATTATTCAGATTGTCTCCCGCACAACCTTCTTTCTGCCTCCCTTGTTGCCACCTCACCTATTTCCCTCCTACTCTCCTGGGCTGCTAGTTCTCCCATGATACATTGTGCCATTGTGTCTCTGATACATTGGAAATGTAAAGACCTTGATCTGAGGATTTGTTCTCTCTAATCAAAAATGCTCTATCCCTGAAACAGCAAACTGAAATAAAAGGAGATTCTAAATTCTTCTGATAATGGCCATGCCGCATGAAGAAAAATATTAGAGGCTTTAGGTTTCGTTTATTGTGTTACCGGTTGCCCTGTATCCTCTACTTTAGTAAATTGGGGAGAGAATTTCAAAACATAATATAGATTACCGAGGATGGCAATAGACAAGAGACCAGAAGTTTTTCATAGTCTAAAAGGGGCTGGCAAACTTTTTCTGTAAAAGGCCAGATAGTAAATATTTTAGGCTTTCTGAGCCCTTCTGTCTCTGTAGAATATTATTCTTTGATTTGATTCATAGCACTTTTATAATGTAAAAGCCATTTTCAACTCAGAACTGGGCCCCAGGCTGGATTTGGCCTGTAGTTTGCCAGCTCCAGTTCTATAAGCTCATCTTCAATTTTAAAGCAACAAAATATCATAGAAAAAAACTTCAGGAGACTTTAAATGTAAGTTTTGAGGGGGAGCAATGAACAGTAATATCAGGATCAGGCATGAGTAATTAGGAAAGAGTTTCTGGAAAACAAAATGAGCAAGGGAAATGAAAGAAAAGAAAGGACAGATTGTGAAAAAAAATATTGGACAGATTGTGAAAAAAATTATTGGAAGGAATTAGCAAATGACGAAGAGGCAGGGATATGGGATGAGGACTGAACAGAGTATTTTGAACAAAGTAAAGAATCTGGGAAATGGAGTAAACGAGGCAGATTTTCACCTAGGCATAGTTAGTGGCAAATATGCACCAGCCCTGCTATGTAACAGAGCAGATTTGCATGGGATTTGAGAAGGAATTTACTCGCCTCTTGTGGCTTATAACTATCGTCCCCTTTTAACCATATGTGACAGATCAAAGACCTTCAGTTGCTTTCCTGCCATGTTCCAATGCTGCAATTTAGTGCTTGTTCAGTCAGCTTTCGTGACTTAAAATAAGAAAAAAAAAAGGAGAGAAAGAGTGAAACACTACCTCATTACGGGTTAGCAAGGGTGGATGGGAAGCTTTGTGGGAACTGAGAAGCAAGTGCAATAATATCATCCATGTAAGTTAAATCAAAATATGAATCTTTTTTTCCCAGGTGATTGACCATCAGAAAACATTCAAGGTGGAGAAAAAGGAAAATCTGAATATGGACTACGAGGTAATAAGTGTCAAAGAGAAAAGAAGGAAATTCATCTCAAATATAATACCAGATTGAAAAACAGATTAACAGCTACTTTTTGCTGAAAGATAATCTGAAAGACAGACTCTTAAATACCTTAGAAATATTGGCTATCAAAAGAAAGGGCCCATTTCCATCAGAGTTATGAAAGAGCACTGAATTAGGAGTAAAAATACCTTGGCTTCAGTCTTCAGCCTAGTTCTCACTAGCCTTGTGATTTCAGGAAAGTAGTTTAACTTATCCAAGTCTCAGTTTCCTCATCAAGAAAATGCAGATAGTACGTTTTTCCTATTTCATAATGGTGATTTTATCAGTGGATACTAAAGAGCTTTGTAAGCTATAAATAACTGTGACAATGACAGACATTTTATAAGTTTTAGTATTTCATTAGTGGGTTGACTTTACCAGACATAGCAGGCGGCTACCTGTGTACTGTGATTTGAGGGGTTTCCAAAGGACTAGTTGCCAGGCAAATTTCTCCCAAGTTGATTGTGATAAAATGACTAAATCATATTTATGGAGTCCAAAGTTTCTACAGTCCTCAGCCTAATTAAATAAAGAAGGTTAAGATGCAAATGTTATCAACTCAGCTGTGGATATCTTACCACTTTACTAGCTGGCCACCTAGCAATGTCTTCAGAGACCAAAGCAGAATTGCCACTAAGTAGAGGGGCCCGAAAGCTTGAGGTCACCAGTAACACACTAATTGCCTATCAAGAGAACACCTGAGGGGAGCAAGAGGTAAAGAAAAGAGGAAAGGCATTCTACAAATGACTTCACAATTTCGAGTTAGGCTGGTTTGTTCTGCCTAGATCTAAGGTTTTTGAGAGATGTCAGCTTATGATCTTTTTTCCTTTGAATTCCTTTCCAGTGCCATTTGTTTTCCCTAAACAAGTGGCTCACCGGATAGTATCCTCATTAATCCTCTTATAGCTATTGTGTCATAGACAGCTAACTTTACACTATAACAAGTTGTGCTTCCCTTCCAGGGGCCACTTTTTCAGATTCCATTGTATCTAGTTGGGACTGGATGCCAGTGGCAGGGGAGTGGACGTGATGTGTGTCTCTTATAGGCTGAGGTGGTTAAAAAGTAAAATGCATTCTGCACTCTCTTTTTTCTTGTCAGCTTACTGTATATTGATGTCAGTGGCGATGCTAGCATGGAAATCTTGAAGACAGAATAGCCAAACAAATGGAAGGACACTGCATCCAAGTCACCTCTCAGAGGAGAGCCACAAGACCATGAGCACTTACACCCCACTGGAATGTGAGCAAAAATTCATTTATTTTATTGTTAAGCCACTGGGATTTTGGGGTTTTTTGGTATAGTAGCTACTGTCACTTGGATTAATATAGCTACTGATATTAGTAAACTTTCTCCTGAGATGATTTTGTTCTCTGCAAATTGTGATCTGCTAACCTGTTATCTTGAGCTATAGCCCTTATCCTTTACCTTCTGTCCCCAGATTCTTCCTACTCTCCCTGCAATCATGTCTTCAAATGAATAACAAAATCAACAAAAAGCAAAGTAGACAGAGGACTAATAATTATTTTATTAATTCTTTTTTTTTTTTTTTTTTCCTGTTTGACTGCATTGTAGTAGCCCTCGAGCTGAGTGGAAGTCAAGGACAGATGTTTGTAGGCATTTGGCTTAAACTCCTATGCTAGATATAAAAAAGGTATAAACAGTAAAGACCGTAAATTACAATGACATGATTTTAAATTGAGAGCCAAGAGGAAGAGTGCTTTCTCATCACTTTACATCCACAAAATTTGTGTCTTTTTTATTTCTTACTTTCCAATTGGCAGAGTGCCCTTGAAATGTAGGATTTGTCAGTGGAGTGCCCTGCAGTCATTACTTGTTTTATAAAATTGGCATGGGAAGCTCAGAAAGTTGTTTCTACCTGAAACCAAGCTGTATGCCTGGAGCCCAGGTTTAGATGCTTGGACAGAAGAGAAAACTGAGAGCCCAGGTGTTGAAGAAGGGTAAAGTTGCACATACGAAATAAATAAACAAAAATCTAGAAAACAAAAACAGAAAGAATGGGTGATTACAAAAGCACATTGAACTGGCATCTGAGAACTCATAAATTTTTCCATTTATATAGATTGTGTTTACAGGTACACTCCTGATATGGTGAAGTAGACGTTGTACTTAAAATTGTTGTCACGGTGTGTTATTTGAGTAGTAGTACTGGTTAAGACTATGGTTTCTAAACAAGAAAATTACTCCACAATCACCAGGGGTAAAGTGGCTTAACTGAAATTAAGAGCATGGTTTGAGGTATCTCTCAAAAGTATCTATCTATCACCAGTTCATACAGGCAATAGAAAGTCTCACTTATCTTGAATAATTCTTTAGCTGTCCACAACCAAATACTTGTACCTGGCTCTTGGGGAAAAAGCTTCCTATGATGTGTGGGATTCTGGTTGAGATTTTCTGGGTTTGAATCTTGACCCTGCCACTTCCTATCTTTAAGACTTTGGGTAAGTTATAAAATTTTCTCTGCCTCAGTTTCTTCATTAATGAAATGGGGATAATCACAGAACCTTTCACATAGAGTTGCCAGAGGAATTAAATGAGATAATAGAAATAAATCTTTAGAATAGTAACTGCTAAATAGGAATCGGTTGTTGCCCGTGGTGGTGTTTTCTGTTGTGAGGTAAGTGCATTTCCTCCTGTTTGAGCTTCTGTTGGGCTGGAACACAGTTGATCATGCCCTCACACACTTTAAGGTTCTGACTCAGATTTCTTCACCTCTTTCTAGATCATATTCACAGCACTAGATGTCCATAACCAGCCTCTCCCTTCCAACAGTCACAGGTAGGTTCCAGCCTTTTCTCTTGAGCTGTAGCTCTTTCTCTCCACCTTCTGCCCACTGATTTTTCCTACCTTCCCTGCAATCATGTCTTCCCCACAATAGCAATTTTACACATGCTAATCCAGTCTTCTAGATCTGGTTCAAGAGGTAACAATGATAAAGGATTTTTTTTTAATTGGTGTAGGGATATTAAATGCTTAACATTTTTTACAGCCAGCTTTGTGGAAGGAGAGTACAGTTTACATTAGGAACAAAAGACAGAACAATAGCTGTGATAAAGACACAGACAATCACAAAAGGGTGAGAGAGCAACCCGTCCTAGTATCCTTGCACAAGACAAACTGCACATATTTTGTCTTCCCAATTAAAAGCTGTAAAAAATGAACTGAATTGCATATCTAATAGATAACATATACCTGCACAGTAAAAAGGAATTATTTCAAGTGTCTATTGAACACGGGACACTGACTATACATCTTTTGGTGACATATTTTCCAAAAATAAAAAGAACTCAAGGAAATCTTAAACTTCACTCAGTAGTTTTATTGTTGATATCACAATTTAGAAATTATTTTATGCATATTGTAGAATAAAGCAAACAGGAGGCTAGTAATAATAGAACCTAAGGTTTTCAATGTAGGAGAAAAGAGAAACGAATATAGAAACAAAGAAGTAAAGGGAGGGAACCCTAATAATAACAAACCTGAGTTGAAAATACCAATATGAATATGAGATTATATATAATATAATCTACACATGATCTATATAAAATATACCATGTATTATGTACAATATAACCTATGTAATCTATCTTTAATTTTTCTATATAGAACCTATGTTTCTGTGTGTGTGTGTGAGCGTGGGTACATGTGTGTGGGGAGAGAGGGAATGAAAATACACACTCTGTCCAACTAAAGCACTTAGAAACCATTATGTTCCAGTAGCATTGAGACCACCTGACATTCAGGTATTGTTTTCTAAAATACTGTTCTCACAGAAAGGAACTAGGGCTCCTTACAGAATTGCAGATTGTAGGTTTGAGGAGGGGAAAAATTAAGGCGAACTTAAGATCTCTTATTATATGAGGAAATCATATCAAGGAAATGCTAGGAAATAATTGGGGTCTTGTCAAAAGGATCCAGCTTAAAAAGGCTCTCACTAGCCAAGACTGGAACAATATGAGTATTGAAAAGAATAATCTTTGTGATTGAATATATCAATAAAAATATGTGTTCATAAAGACACACATACACAAAAAAAAAAAAAGGAAAGAGAAAGAGGAAATATAAGCTCATTTGCCACAATGGAGGTTATTAGTACATCACCTTCTTACTCTGAAAATTAGTAGTGAAAAATAATTGAGCTTTATCCTGTTTGTATTTGTCAGGATAGGTAGATTATGCCGCAATAACAAATTACCTCAAAATCCCATTCGTGTAAAAGTAGAGAGTTTATTTCTCACGTTTACTACATGTCTCTCCTGGGTTGGCAGGTCTTCTGATCTACATTATCCTCATTTAGGGATGCAAAGTGACAGAGACTCAATAATTTAGAATTCTGCTGGTCACCGTGGCAGTGGAAAGGAAGGTGCTGGGAAATGTACCACACAACTCCTCATATTTCATTTGCTCAAGAAAGTTATGTGGCTGTACCCAAATTTGGGAAATTTTCTCCTCTCCTCTCCTCCAAGGGCAGATACACTTTCACCCTCTAGTGATTTTGTGACTTGCTTTGGCTGACATAGTGTGGGTGGAAGTGACAGCATGCTGGCCCCCAGCAGAAGCTCTAAGAGGCATCTCATACTTTCACTCTCCCTTTTGCATTGGTACCATCCAGCAAAAGAAGAGCAGAACCCCAGGAGCCATTGTTTTTTATTCAGAGTTGCGGTTTGAGAGACATGTGATGCTGATTTAGAGCCTGGAGCAAAGCTCTGTGGAGCCAGAGCCAAATCACAGACCTGTGAGCAAGAAATGTTTGTTGTCATAAGCCTCTGAGATTTTGTATTGTTTGTTATTGAAGCAAAAGCTGACTAATATACACATCATGTACTTAGAAGGAGAAAAAAAAAAGAATATTGGTGAATAGCCCAAATGACTACCACGTTGTCTTTTGAATGAAGAACTGTTGTAAATATTGCTGAAGATTGCCAGCTAATAAATGCAGAAGAATGATACCAGTAGAAATCACTATTTTGCCATCCTGAAAATAATTGCTTCAGATGAGACTTATTAATGAATTTTGGAACCATTAGGAGAAAGGTTGTCAGGAAATCATTTGGATGAGGCTTAAGTATCACTCTACAGATTACTTTTGCAAAGGGTGAAGTGTCCTTTAACATAGAGAAAACTGTCATCATCAAACGCAGCCTCACGGATAGTGGACAGCTCGACATTGTGTGCCTCCTGATGTAATATGAAATAACAGCACTGCCTCTGAAATATGCTTTCCTAAAATGTTTCATCTGTGTTTAATCAAGACTTTCGTTCAGAATCCCACTATATAAGGAATACAGGATATACACATATGCATTTAACAGTGCCATGAGAAACAATGAACCAGGAATGTGGTGATTTAATAAGCCTGTTGTTTCAGACTGATTGAAATGCCCATGTCATGGGGATAAAAAAAGGATGTTTTTTGTTCTGTTCTGGTTTAAAATTGACAAAAGATATAAAACAACTAAATACAATGCATAAGCCTTGATTGGGTTCTATTTTGAAAAAGCTGACTACAAAAGCATTTGTTGCTCAGTTTGGGAAATTTGAGTATGGCCTGAATGTTGGATGAGATCAGGGTATTTTTGGATGATATTTCTGGGTGTGATAAAGGTATTGAGGCTATGTAGATCTTAGTTCAGGAGATGTGTGCAGATATGTTTGTGTGAGGCACAATCACACAAACATATATTTGCAAGTAAAGCAGAATGTTAATATTTATTGAATCTAAGTGGTGAGTATATGAGTGTTCATTAGGTTATTCTCTCAGATTTATATTTGAAATTTTTCATGATGAAAAAGTTAGAAACAAAATGAAGCAAGACATTGTGGGGGGGAGGGGGGAGAGTGTGTGTGTGTGAAATTCAAAGCTGAGCTCAAAATGTCATCCTGAACCAGAAGCCTAGCGAGATGAACATGGCCTCAATTTCTTTTCTTTTCCTTCTTTTGAGCCATTTTATTTGAGGGTTTCTCAGCCTGAATGGTTGCTCTTGAGCTTCTGCACCCTTGATACTTTTCCCTTGTATGAAGAACTATCTATTGATTTAGGGAAAGAGATGAATAACCACAGTTAACTTGACTTTGGGCCTGCCTGGAAAAACCATATCTTGTTAAAGCCTGGTTCTTCTCAGTTTTAAAAAACACATTATATATACAAAATGCATTTTTTGAGCTTGATATGTTATTCATTTTCCTATATTCCTAAATCTTCTGCCTCACAGGAAGAGACATTTCTTTTCTTCTCTAACGTTAATTTTAATTTTTTCTCCAGAGCACATCTTTTCCTGATGCCTCCAAGATCCTGATCTGATCTTCTCTTAGTCTCACATTTTACATAATTTTTATTGATTCTTCACCTTCAGCCTAAAACACGTACACACACATACACATATGCACACCCAAATCTGTCACATCCATTTTAAAAATAAGTTCTTTTTCTGCTACCTGCACAACCTCCCAAGATGTATTGACCTATCTCTTGTTCTTCCCTTGACAGCTAAATTTCTGTTAACTACAGTCTATACAAGCTATTGCCATCTTCTGGCTACTTGCTCATTATTCTCATTCATTTCTGAAACAGTTCTCACTAAAGTCACCAGAAAAAGCAACTTGATAGTCAAATCCAATTTTCTATCTCCCGTACTCATCTATCTAATTCTCTACATGAAACTTAAATAAATTATATATTCAGTACCTTTTTCTTCTTAAATTTTCTCCCTGTAGCATCCAGGGGCCTTACTAACAGTTTCAGAAGAACTGCCCAGTGACTGTAGGTGCACAGGCCTTTTCCAAGCAGCCCTTGTCACTTTATTAGACCCTTCCTTGCCACACCCAAGGCCACAGTGTTTGTATTAACTCAGGCTGCTGCCCTCTTCCAGGCTCAATTTCCCTCCTCTCTTTCTGCCCCTGTGTTTTTCCCTGTGTCTATTCTGTTGGCTTCTACCTGGACTCCTTCTCGGCATAGCCCCTCATTGCTGACCATTTGTTTGGGATGTGTTCTTAGCTTTGCCTTGGGTTTCTCCCATGACGCTGTCTCTTCCCCGTTACTCTAGATGGTGCACTCCCTTGAAGTATGGGAAACAAAATAAAGGAAGAGCTTTATTTTCATTTCCCTAAACCTAAAATAGTTTTGTCTGAGATCTCAAGTTAATAGAAGAAAAACTGTCTAGGCTTGTCTGAAAGAGGAAACAGAAAGCTAAGAACTATGATAGGAGGAGCCTTACAATCCTGTAATAATTGTGCCCTCTCTTTCCCAGGGCTTAGCTCCTGGTTAAACAGCAAGTGCTAGTCAAGGTTTCAAGCGAAACTAGCCAGTGGCAATTTTTCCTTGTTATTTTTCAAAACCTCTTCTCATCATGTCCCATCATTAATGAAGAACTCTATCTGATATATGTTTTTACCTTTCCAAGAGAAACAGTCATCCTGAAGCTCCGAATTAAGGGATACATTACTGCAGAAAGAGATTCCAGTGAGGTAAGGCCTGTGGGAAGTTTTCTATAAAAGTTCTGGGAACCAGTTGCTAATCATAAAATTAGGAGGGAATGGTAGTTATGGGTTTCTGTGGTGGAAAGAAATATTGATGATATTCCAAAAAAGAAAAAGCTGTAGGCAGTCTGATTTTAAACCTTCAGTTGACTGAGGGAGTAGAAGTCATCTTTTATTTCACCACAGCTGAGACCTTAACAAAAGGAAATGCATTTGGCTGTGGCAGTAATTAGATTATATTGTTCAGGGGGTTGACCCAGACTGAGCCTAAAAGGAATTCTGATCTTCTGGGTGTGTTAGTCTGCAGGTGTCCTATTGACGTGAATTTATATTTAGAAAAGGGCTTTTGATTTCTAGCTGAAGGAGAGAGAAACTTAGGAGCTAGGGAGCAGTTTCTAGATAAAAGATAAGAACAAGGGCATAAGAAAATGCCCATGATATAATATTTGGTTGAAAATATCAGAGTGTTATACAGTATTCTTGCAGTTAAAAAAATACCTAGCAGGGAAACTCTCAGTCCACAAAATCAGATATTCAAGAAGTATGGCTTAAACATTTTTTTTCTATTATACATTTTAGTTTCTATTTTTTTTTCAGTTTATTAGTTGTCCGAAAATTTATTTTAGTTCAATTAAGATTGGACCCCAATTTTCCCATAGCCATGGCTAAATTCCTAGAGTTTAGGGAACAAATTAGATTCATATAGCTATTCTTTGAAAATTTTTGAGATATCTTTTATAGACCTACCGAATATATAATTAATATTTCTAAGTATTCCATCAGGTCAAAGTTAATAGTGTTGTTCAGCTCTTATATTTTTCTAGTTTTTCTGTTTTTTTTTTTTTTGACTGCCTGAACTCTAATTTATTGGAGAAGTTTGCTATGATCTTCCACTATCATAGTGGATTTGTCAATTTATTCCTGGAGGTCTACCAATTTTTGTTTATATCTGTTGAGTCTGTTTAATGAGGCACATACATGTTTAGAATTGCTATATTGCTTTGGTGACTTTACTATTTAATTGTTGTATGGAAATTTTGTAATGATGCTATTTGTCTTTAAGTCTTCTTTGACTATTATTAATACAGCTATACTACTGTCTCTTGGTTAGTATTTGGCTGATGTACTTTTTCCATTGTTTCCTTTTCAACCCTTCAGTATTTTTATACTTTAGGTGTGTTTTTTGTAAATAGCATAGGAACTGGAGTGTGTTTTAATTCAATCTGACATTTTGTTCCAGCTGACAGGTTTAATTTGCAAGTACTGAAATAATTACTATATATGGATAGGTGTTATCACCTTATTTATTTTCACATTATACTTCTTTTTTCTATATTTGCTTTCTCCTTTTAAAAAAAATCTTTCTAAAACATCTTTTTTAGGATCAATCTTTGTATATATTTCCCTTGATTTTGTTTCATAAGTCCTATGTCATGAATTCTGTGGGGACAAGTCATTTTCTGAAAGTTCTGGAAAATTGCTTCTACATGTAGCTTTTTTGTGTAAATATTTAGGAGGAATTCTCTCTTTCTTTTTTAAATCGAGGTGGAAGTCATGTAACATAAAGTCAACCATTTTAAAGTGAACAATTCTGTGGCATTTAGTACATTCACAATGTTGTTCAACTGCCACCTCTATCTAGTTCCACTATATAACAAGGCCTTCTTTGCTCTGTAATTCATTTTAGGAGGCCCCATGCAAGGTTGTTTTAACCTTCTTGAAAAAGAAGAACTCTATACACACCCAGCGCCTTCCAAAGGAGATGTGGACTAGCCTTGGCTTCACTTTGCTATCAGAATAATTGTCAGTCTCATCTGATGTCAAAGAGCAGATTAATGTGCCCAGCCGTACCTGATCTTGCTGTGTTTCTTTTGTAAGCTAGTGTTTAACTGGCGTGATTTTGTCTAACTGAGATGACGCTTGTCCTACTGGTTACTGTAGATGCTAAACACTAGATTACAAGTAAACAAGTAAGCGTTGTCATTGAGCTCTACCTGCCTCTGCCTCCACCTACAGCATACTACACTGAGGATGTATAATTCCCTAGATGGCAAATGGAATGTGAAGTTGCAAGGACCCAACACCCCCACCCACCTCAAACTCTTCTCTGATGCTTTCTAGACATTGTAATTTTAGACAGCAAAAAAATGTGAACAGCTGATACTTTATCCGTTGAAAACTCAATATGTGTGCAGTGAAGGGTTTTTTTTTTAATCTTTCTTTTAAAAATTTATTTGTTCATTTTTTAAATATATTATTAGTTCCCACATATAAGCAAGGACATGCACTATTTCTCTTTCTGCACCTGGCTTATTTCACTTAACATAATTTTCTCTAAATTCAACCATGTTGCTACAAATGGCAGTATTTCATTCTTTTTTATGGCAGAGTAGTATTCTATTATCTAACCACAATTTCCTTTTCCAGTCATCCAATGATGGACATTTAGGTTGGTTCCAATTCTCGGCTATTGTAATAAATATTGCTAGCTGCAATAAATATGGGAGTACAGGTGTCCCTTCAACATGATGATTTCCATTTCTTTGGGTATATACCCAGCAGTGAGATTGCTGGGTCATATGGCAGTTCCATCTTTAGTTGTTTGAGGAACCTCCATACCATAATGGCTGCACCATTTTACAGTACCACCCACAGTGCAGGAGGAGTCCCCTTTCTCTGCATCCTCTTCAGCATTTGTTATTCTCTGTCTTTTTGATAATAGCCAGTCTAACTGGAGTGAGATGATATCTCAATGTGGTTTTGATTTGTTTTTCCTGGATTCTGAGTGATGTTGAACATTTTTTCATGTGTCTGTTGGCCATTCATATATGGAAAGATTTTTTTATTTTTATTATTTTTATTTTTTCAAATCTGTTAATATATTTTTTAAAATTTTATTTTATTTTGTCAATATACAATGTGGTTGATTATTGTGGACCATTACCGAACCCTCCCTCCCCCTTCTCCCCCTCCCTCCCTTCCCCCTCTCCCCCTTCCTCCCTCCCCCCTCTCCCCCCTCTCTCCCAACAACCTCATATCTGTTAGCATGTCGTATCAACTTCAAGGAATTGTAATTGTTGTGTCTTCTTCCCTCCCCTCCAGTTTATTTGTGTATCTATTTATTTATTTTTAGCTCCCACAAATAAGTGAGAACATGTGATATTTCTCTTCTGTGCCTGACTCATTTCACTTAATATAATTCTTTCTAGGTCCATCCATGTTGTTGCAAATGGCAGTATTTCATTCTTTTTTATAGCAGAGTAGTATTCCATTGTGTAGATGTACCACATTTTCTGTTTCCACTCATCCGATGATGGACATTTGGGCTGATTCCAATTCTTACCTTTTGTAAATAGTGCTGCAATGAACACTGGAGAACAGGTATACCTTTGTCTCAATGATTTCCATTCCTCTGGGTATATTCCCAGCAGTGGGATAGCTGGGTCATATGGTAGATCTATTTGCAATTGTTTGAGGAACCTCCATACCATTTTCCATAGAGGCTGCAGCATTTTGTAGTCCCGCCAACAATTTCTCTCTTGCAATGAAGGTTTTGATGTCAGTTTCTTGCTTGATGTAGATCCCATTTCTTTATTTTGGAGGGGAGGGGATTGGAGGAGATACACAACACCTTTCTAACTTGTTCATTTTAGGCAAACAAGTTTTGGGTAGCAGAGTTTATTAAGTTTTACTGATTGCTCTTATTAAGTCATTCCCATCCACTTCTCAAACTCTGGCAATAGGTTGACTGTTAGGATAAGATTTTTTTTTTTCTTTTTGCAAACATTTACGTTTATCATTTTCATGTATAATTTGCTGCACAGGTAGAAACAGTTGTGATATGGATTGAATTGTTTCCCCCAAATTATGTGTTAGAAGCTTGATCCCCAGTGTAACTGTTGATGGTGGGAAATCCTATTGAAAGGTGGGGACTTGAAGAGGTGATTAGATTCTGAGGACCATGCCCTAATGAATAGATTAATAATGGTGGTCATGGGTGTTGTTCTGAGGGCTTGAAAAAGAGAGCACATGAGAGTCTCTCTCTCTCTGCTCTGACATTTTTGAAATGTGATGTGTTGTGTCACTGAAATCACCACCCAAGAAGGCCTTCACCAGATGTGTTTCCTAGACTTTGGACTTCCCAGCCTCTGAAACTGTAAGCAATAAATTTCATTTCCTTATAAATTACCCAGTTCCATGTATTTTTGTTAAAGCAACAGAAATGGACTAATACAAGCTGTATCAGGAACTAGCTGCTAGGCTACATTTTAAAGTGAAAATCTGCATAATTTTTTTAATAGAACTTTGAGGTTCATAGACCCTGGTGTACCAAGGGCGTAGAGAGAAGATCTAAAGGAACATAGGATTTCTGCCTTTTGCACATAAATGGTGCTTCTAATACAAAAGAAGTTTTTTAAAAAATCAGTCTGCGTATGGTCAGATAACTGCATACCCAAAAGTTTGGTGACAGCTCAGATTCTTATTTTCTGAATAAGATGCTGTAGGATGGCCTCTGAGACAAGTTTTATGCAGAAGTAGGGCCATGCTCTCGGTCTCAGCCTCCTTCCCAGAGATCAGGGAAGAGGCTGAAGAAAGACCTTAGGCTCTGCTTTAGCCTCTGTCCTACAGGCTGGTCATGATAGCCATCTCCCATGGCTTTACAAAGTCACCTGCCCTCCTGGTAGGACAGGTGCCTTGGAGTCCTGACGTATGCTCTTCTTCATAACTTCCGCAATACAATTTCTGTCCTTTTCTCTCCACTGGGGATTTTGCAGCAGATCTCAGTGAATTTCCTGAGTCTTTGGAAGCAAGTTGGTAAAGTATTGAGAAAGGCATCAGATCACATGACCTGAATTAAATTTCTAGCTCAATCATTTATGAGCTCAGTTATTTTACTTTACTTTATTTATTTTTTCATTGACCTTATCACCACTTAACACATATTTTTACTTGTTTTTCCCACTAGAATGCAAGTTCCAGTTACACATGGCATTTGTTTGCCATTTTTGAACTGTATCTCATTGCCTAGTACAGAGCCTGGCATATTGTCATTAATATAAATTTCACTAGGATCATTTCGTTTTAATTTTCTTCTTTTGTTATAACAAGTAATTCTGAAGTGAACATCTTCACATTTTCATTATATGTAACTCTGATGTGGATGTCTTCTCTTGAGCTATTTTGTAAGCTACATCACTTGAATGCAGCTAAGTCAGAATTGTAACTATTTATTTTGACTCTTGATATGTATTAAAAAGTTGCTTTCCAGTATGTCCTGCAAGTTATGAGAGTCTCCAGTGATGTATTTGTGGTTTGTCACTTTGCTAATTTAATAGGTGTTTAAGGAGTAGCAATAATTTAATTAATTTCTATTTTTTGGATAATGTTTTCTTATGTCATTTCTATACTTCCTATTACATACCTTTAATCTATCCTAGAGGAAGGAGGAACAACATTACTTCAATTTCTCTACACTTAATTACTTGAGAAGCATTAGGTATTATGGATCTTTATGTCTAAAAGATATCTGACTATTAAAGAAAAGCTGTTCATGGGCTTCTGGTTAAGGGGGAAAAATAAAACAAAATGGTGACTGACTTGCCCATGCCGTTTTGTCATTTTTCTGTTGCCTTTTATTTACCTCATTTTTCTTCTGAAGCCTTCTTCTTTTCAGTGATATTACCACTCACATCTGAGTATGGAGAACTTTTGCTGATTTTTCTTTTCACCACGAAGAGCATGCCTCTCTGCAAGTCACTAACCAATTTTAGAGGACTTAAAGTTTACCAACTTAAAGTTTTCCAGAGAGAAAAGAGCTAAAGAGCTTTCTAGAGAAGGTAAAGGAACCCAACTGAGCACCAGAGGTTTGAAAGTCAGGCAGTTATGCCTGTTGGTGTGGTATGTGTGTCAGGGAGGAGGGGGGTTCTGGGGAGAAGCAAGGCTGAAGGGAACCTGGGGCAGTTATGATTTGTATTCAATTGAAAGTATGAGAGATTTGCATGAACAAAAAATGAAAAAAAAAAAAAAAACAACATTGGCTTAAACAAATAAACAAACATTTGATTGGATGTTTTATCATTCTTACGCCTGACAGTAAACCACCCAGGGCTGGTACAGCAGCTTTGCAAAGCCATCTGGGGCCCAGGATGCTTCTTTCCATTCAGTTATACTTATGGTGTACTTGACACCTCAGAACCATACATAGATCTTCAAAGCAGTAGAAGTTGAGCAAAGAGCAAAGGACAAAAGACTTGTCTGTGCCCCAACCATACTCTTTACAAGCTCTCATAACTTTACAAGTGGTGGCCCACTCCAGAACTTTGGCTTAATGCTGTGTCACATGTCTCTCCCTACTTATTAACAAGGCAGGGGAATGTAGGAACTGCTTTGTTTTATTTTTCTCTTTATTTGCTTGCTTGCAGTCTGGGCACGTTAACCATTTAGGATGCATTAGGTTTAATATTGAGTTGTATTCAGTCATGCTGAGCTGCCACAGAATCCAAACCAGAGCTTTTAGTCATGTAAGTTTCTCAGCCATGTGGTCCTCATCACCATTGAGGTTTGAGTGAGCTGTAAGGAAAGGTTTAGAATAAACATTAAAATGCAACAAGAGTTGGGGCTGATGAAAAAGTTTTGAGGATGATGAAAAACAGTGGTGATGGATACACAGCATTGTGAATACATTTAATGCTGATGAATTCTAAACTTACAAATGACTAAAAAGATGAATATCTTATATGTGTTTTACCACAATTAAACAAAAATAACCCTATGTCCATCCATGGTCACCCCTCCTGTTCTTCTTTTCAAAGACTGAAGAATATTCCCTTCTTAGATGTTGATGTTAAGGGCTACGGGCTAACCCCTCCTGCTTTGATGATCCATCAGATCGACCAAATGTGTCAAGCACAATAGGCTTCACCACCTCTCAAGGAAATCTGGCATACTACCTGTACTGGGGGAAAAGAAGATGCTTTTGTTGCCAAGACTGGCAGAAGCATCAGGTTTTTAATGACTTTTTTAAAAATGTAAATTGCACCCAGTTTCAACCAGGCACACTGCTCTCTTGCATATCTCCCTTTCTTGATGACTTTTCTGTGTAACTACTTGGCACAATTTCTGAATACAGGCTGAAGCTGCTCTAGGTGTGAATTCCCATTTGCTTCAAAGTAAAAGCCAGAGGCCAGGCAATAGCTTATCAGTAGGGTCACCAAACATCTTGGTTTGCCTGGTTTATGACTACTGTCCCAAAGTAATAGTAACACCTTTTTTACTCTTAAATGTGTACCAGTTTGGACAGTAAATTATAAGGTCATTCTACCTCTAAGGCCCTACATGAATTGTCCACCCCCTTCTCAACATACTTCTCTGACTTCATCTCCCATCAGTCCCCGCTTTCTTCCTCTGCTGCAACCACACTGGGCTCCCCAGGGTTCCTTGAACTCTTGGGTGTGCTCTTGCCCCAGATATTTCAAAGGAATTGTTTTCTCTTTTTGGAGTGTTCTTCCCCAGGTAGCTGCATAATCAACTCCTTTAAGTCTTTGCTTAAATGTTACCTTCTCAGTGAGGCGTAGTCTGACCACCCAATTTAAATTGCATCACCAACTCCCCACTGCATTCCTAACTTCCCACTGCATTCCTGATCCCCCTTATCCTACTTCAGTGTTTCATATGTATATATGAAAGTACTTCAAAAAGTTCATGGAAAGATACGTACGATCTCTTAATTCTATTTTTCCATGAACTTTTTGAAGTACCCTCATATATATGCATTTACACACACATACCCATACATATATAGAGACTAAAAGAATAAATAAAAACTTAGTTGATCTCTGGCCCATTTTCTCAAAGACTTGCCAGATGTCTGGCTAGCTGTCAAGAACAAAGGTGTTAATAGCTGAGGGCGATTTACTAGTTTATCCCTGAACTAGGTATCTTTTGCATTTTTATTTCCCATAGGAGTATTATAACATTTTACCACCTAGGATTTGACTGTTTTATCACAAACCAATTCGGATGAAATTTGGAAGACAGGTAGGTCTTCATGATTCCTAGAAATAATCCCACAGAAGCAATTATATGTTTTGTCTAGGAGAAAAACTAATCCTGCAGTAATGGTTCTAAGAGTAAAAGGTATTGATAGCGGCACAGTACTGTATAGTTTACAGAGCTCTCTATCCCACTGTCTTATTTAGTCCTCACGATAACACTTTCAACTATCTGTATTTAATTGATGAGGAAATGGAGCACAGAGAAGCTAATGACTTTCTGAAAGGTATAAGGCTAGTTAAGTGGCAAAGTGCCATCTTGCTTCTGGTTTGGTGTCACATTGTTACAAATATGTCTTTCTAATTACATCAGGATGCCTTCTTATTAGTTGTGCCCTTTGAGGTCTTGTGGGAAAGTATATAGAAGGTGGAGAACGTTCTGTCATTGAGATCCTGATACACAGCCAGACACCATGAGAGCAGGGCCAGGTGCATTTTCCACTCAGATTCAAATGGACATTTTATTTTATACAAGGCTTTCATAAGAAAGAGAAAAATACTTTTTCTTTCTGATGCTGACAGTCTCCTTCCAGTTTCTTGCTGTTCCCACAACCATGACAACTAGAAGCATAATAATAGTAAAAATGGTTAACATATATTGAGCACACCATGTGTCATGAACTATTCATGAATTACATGCATTACATGTAATTCGCTTATATCTCACATCAACTCTATTATTAGCCTATTTTTTTCATAAAAGGCCCAGAAAACACACTTAAGCATATTTCATGGCTAGAAAGTAGTGCTAATGAAATTTGAGCCCATGTAGCCCATGCTCTCGAACAGCATTGTCTGATAAAAAAATAATGTGAGCACGTGTGTAATTTTTTTTTTTTTATTTGCCTTTTTCGCGACCGGCACTCAGCCAGTGAGTGCACCGGCCATTCCTATATAGGATCCGAACCCGCGGTGGGAGCGTCGCTGCGCTCCCAGCGCCGCACTCTCCCGAGTGCGCCACGGGCTTGGCCTGTAATTTTAATTTTTTTAGTAACTACATAAAAAAGTAAAAACAAATGAAGTCAAATAATGATATGTTTTATTAAACCTCAATATGTCCAAAATATTATTACTTCAACATGTAATCACCATGAAAACTATTAACAGGTTATTTTACATTTTTTTTGTACTAAGTCTTTGAGCTCTGTTATGTATTTTATAGCACAACTCAATTCAGCTGATAATCTTTAATCAGCAATAATTTATCTGTATCTAAATTTTATAAAATTTGCAGTTGAAAGAGTAGGTTTATGTATTCAAATTATTTCAGTCATACATGTTTTCCAATAACTGATTTGAGTGTAAGTTTTAAATTAAAATTAAATACAATGTAGAATTCATTCCCTCCACATTTAGAATGCTTGAGAGCCATGTGTGGTTTATGGCTGTTGTTATGGGCAGTGTGACTATAGAGTCCATTCCACCATGGCACCATATTGCTTCACTTGCCAGGAGAGAATCATGGTGGCTCTTCTCCAACTGCTCCTGTTGTAGAACAGTCTCTTTCTATCTTCTCCTCATTGGCTTTTCAGATCTCTGACATTCAGCCCATAATATTGGCACTTCATCCTCATACACATTTCATATTCATTAACATTCAAATACCCCAATTTACACAGATCCTACCCCCTACTTGGGGAAAGGTGAAAAACTTCATAAAACAAAAAGAACATGTAGCTTTCCCCTGTTAGCTCTGCTTAATAGGTAAGAAAATTCCAAATGACGTAGGGCTATATATTACAAATCCTGGGGGAAGGTAATAGCCAGAACAGGTTTTATGCCAGACCCCACTGCTTAATGAGGTTCCGAAATAGCGTCTGCAATGACTTTTGAAATCCCCTCATATACTTTTTTTTGTTGATGTGGGCAAATTTGGGAGAGGGAAATGATTTGTAAGAAATCAAAGAAGGTGAAACCTACCCCTTGAATTTCCTTTAATGCTTCAAATTTGTTCTTTGGGGAAGCTATTGCAGGGAAAAGAAGAAAGGAGAGATCTTCAAGGTAACTGAAAAGGGGAAGATTCAGGAGTGAGTTTATCTTCTCTCACATTCTGGTCAGTGGTAGGCACTAACTTAAAAACAGAAGAAATGATTATTTCAGTCACCTTATTCATAAATGCCAGGCCCAGAACCAAAAGTCATGCACTGAGGACTATGAAAACCTTCCTCTATCTTCACTTGCTCTAATCCCTTCCTTGGTGAGGTGGAATGAGGAGATGGCTCTGTCTCCAGATTTACCTACAGCAGGTTTTGTTGCTGTGACTGATGGTCTCCCTGAGATGCACACTAAGCTGGTGATGATTGTGAACCCATACCAACATAGTAGACTAGGAAAATAAACATGGAAACTGTGAGTATATGTGATATCATCCAACTTACCTGTGATGAAAGCAAGGCATACTCCTTGTTCTGCATGTAGATGAGACAACCCATGGCAATGGGAATATAGTCTAGCCTGGGGAAGGTAGATTTGGAAGGCAAGTGGAGGTAGATCCAATGACAGTAAGCTTATCCATGTTCAGTGCCCTTTAGATTTTCACTTCAAAAGTGCAAAGATTTTCACTTCAGTTATCTCACTTGAGCTTCCTCTAAAGGATATAGAACAGACATGAATAGCCTAGTGTCCCAGATGAGGACACAGATTTGTGGGGGTTAGGTAGCACATTCAGGGCCAACTAGCCACAGAGCCAAGAATCAGGTCATTGACTTTAGCCCCCCTCCACTAAGCCACACCTTCCTCCATAAGCGAAATGTATGGCAAAGAACATACATTACAGATTCATTGTTGTAGAGGAACATTCTAGCCTTCTAGGCCCTAGAGACAAATACGAGCTGAGGTTCATTATGGATTTCATAATCACTTCTCTACTTATCCCTGCCTCCACCTTTCATAATAGGAACATCTGGGATTTCATCAAGTTGTCTCCAGCTGACCCATGGTCACTTTCCTTTCTGATTTCATTATTCCTTCTTTCCTTCCTCTCTCTTTCCCTCTATCCTGCCTTTCCTTTTTCCCTCCCTCAAATATTTGTTAAGTGCATTTGTGTACTAGGCATTACAATGAGTATTGGAAAAACAAAAATGAATAAAACATTGTTCTCTGTTTCAAGAAATAAACTAATGGTTGTATTAGGTGTGAGAGATAACCTTATCCATCTAATGCCAAAGAATGAACACAGAGACACAAGATACAGTGAAGCAAGACTTTAATAATGGTCTTGCAAGATCAGGTGTCTGATGGGCAGGTGCACATGAAACCATTACAGCAAGCAATTTATTCCTTAGTGCACGAGTCCCTCCCCTAGTTCCTCATTGGCTGAGTACTATGGGGTGCACAGTCTTCCTGGAAGATGCCTAAGATTTATTATCCCCTTATAAGGAATTCCTTTGTCTGATGGCTTAGGACAAGCCCACAGAAAAGGCTTGTCAAAGCCTTGAGAAGGGAGAAGAACCAGAAAATGAAGAGAACAAAGGGCTATTAACTAGCCACCATCTTGAGGAGTTATTTCTCAGAAGTGACATGCTGCTTCCGAGCTCTGCCTGTTCAGGGACTCTCTGGGAACAGGTTGAACCAGTTAAACACCATTTGCTAAGCTATTCCTGAAAATGAATCACTTAGTCTATTTCCTTACATTAGGGAGCCAGAAAGATTAAGAAAAAAAAATGTTGCAGTAGAGAAAAACAGTAGTGTCACAGAGGAGAGACTGTTTCATGGGAGAAGGTGGATAGGGTTGGGAGAGTCTTCATTAGCACAGACGGTCAAGTCAGTGGGGTCTGGAGGGTGAGTAGGAGGATCCCAGGCATTATAAAGTAGAGAAAGGGCAGTCCATGTTCTGTAAAGAGTTCACCTATTGTGATACAGAATGGTTTTTGCCAGATATCTACCAATTCACTTTTTAGCTATTGTGGGCATGCCCTCAGGGTTCCTAATTTAATTGCAGATCATGGAGCTCTGGGTGAATAACAAGTGATTCCCATGGTAGAAGCTTAAATGAGAGGTTAAGGATAAGAATGAGAATTACATTTTGTTCTCATATTTTAAGCCCAAAGAAGGCAGTTATTAAGGCCAATGTGCAAATGTAAACACTGGTGGGGGCATTATTTGAGGCCAGGGGATTTCCTTAACACTGCTTAAATCAGTCTCCCTTGTATCTGCCTGATACGGTTTCTAGGGGCATTGGCAGGCTTGACAGCTAAGATTAAGTGATCCTCTGTTTTTTCTTGGGAACATGGGAGGATCCCAGAGCTGTAGAAAATCCTCTTTCCAGGAGAGTAAATGTAGCACATTTCAGCCAGAAGTTTGGATACTTGGCCACTAATGTGTGGAATATACTAAAAAGCATATATACTTCACAGGGCCTGGTTTTCCAAAGTCTTGCAGTTTCAAATATTGACCTTGCATGGATAGGAAATTTTCCTCAGACTGTAAGTCTCTAGTTTAAGATAACCAATTGTGGCACAGCAGGGTGCTGGCTCAAAGACAGACTAGTTACTGATTGTTATGTAAAGATACTGAGAAATTGCTAAAAGAAGGAATGTTTGCTAAGATCACGCTTGTGTTGATAGGACCACTTAATTGTCTACTGGAATGTCATCTGGCTTGTTTCACTGAAAGTTATCAGCCTATATTGTTAAACTATAACCCCACCTATGTCTCTTCCTGTAACTTCCTGGTCTGGAAAATAAATGCAGGAACAGAACCCCAATTCGGTGTTAATTTCCCAAGGAAGGGCTGCCTCTCACTGGAGGGTGCCTGGGAAGTTAACCTCTTCAAGGCTTCTCACTTCTCCAAAGAGATGGGCTTTGAGTAATCCTTTGTGTCTCTGTCACCAGGGGAAGTGGGACGACAAACATGGGGGGTGAAGCAACGCAAAGCAACAAAATGGTGCCCCATGTGAGGATGTTCTCCATGGATCGGAGACCGACCTGGTAAGCGTTAGAGAGGAACGGGACTTCCCATTCATCCTGGCAAGGGAGTCCCTAATAAGGGAGATGCATTTCGGTAAGGGACTCATAGGTGGCTTTTGATTAGCGACTGCACGCCTGAGGCACGCCAAAGTTAGGTCTTTTTCGTTTTCTTTACTTTTAAAATATGGATAATTCATTAACGAAAGGGGAGACTGAACATACATTACAACTCCAATGTCTCCTTAAAGCAGTAGGCTATAAGTAACTGAATGGCAGCTTGTAAAACTGTTAGTGGATATTAAACAACCATGTCCTTGATACCTCAAGGAAGGGAGCCTTACATCAAAATTTGGGAACAAACTGGTCACTGGTTAATTATGCAATGGGTCTCGTTAAGGCTTCCCACCTAACAACTAAGAATCTATGTCAAGTCGCTCTGTGACCTATCCAAGACCTTAACAAAAAACTAGGACATGTTTATGTTACCAAAAAAGGATAAAACTTAATCTTTGCCAGTGACTAAGAAAACTTTAAATTGGACAGTCTAAAGTAAAAGAAGTTAATATTTCTTTACAGTGTTGGTATTGTTTGAGCATGTTTTTCTTTGTTATCTGCACAATGCTCTCCTCTCTTAAAAGCAGTGGTACTTTTCATAACTGCATGTGCTACTCTTTTTCTCTGAAGACTTTGGAGTTTTATGAAGAAAAGCAGCCATGGCGCCAACCAGACACCTTTTGGGTCTACTGCTCTTCTCCTAAAAACCTCAAGAGTCAAATGGTTTCATCTCTGATTGGTGGCTCAACTCTTGAGCTCAGTAACTTATTTTAGAAACAAAAACTAGACTAAGATCTACCTGTTTAACTAGATGGTCTCAAATTTTCTGGCATCTTAAACAGACTTCTAAATTCTCTTCTGGTCTCATCTATGTATTTCTTCACAAAATTCTATGGTAGAATTCTTTGCTATCTTCTTAAAGGGAGAAAATCTCTGCATCTTCTTGAAAAGGTTTGCATACTTTGCTTTACAATGTAAATTTGTTATCTTGCTTTCTTTAAGGCAAGGTGAGCCCTCACCAATAAGTCTTTTGGAAATAACACAATGTAACTGTCCTTTTTACCAGTGAGCTTTTTATTACATCTTGAACAAAACCTATAAGATCCTTGTTTGTTCTTGTTTATGTCTGCATATATACATGTGTAAGCTGCATGTTATGTCTGTATGTTCATGTCTGTATGTGTAATGGTTTTATGTGCAAGGTACCAAATTGGCTTATAATTAATGGGTACTCATTAAATAGATAAGTATACTTTTCAAGTTCATGTGTCTTAAATGTTCTAAAGTTTTGATAAATACATTTTCAAAATTTGATTCAAACCTTTTACCTAAATTTGTCTCTAGGTCAATTTATCTCCTTGTTTTCTCAGCTCTGCCTCCTGGCCATGCTGGGAGAGACAATATCTTTTAGACATAGATAGTTAATACTGCCCTCTGCCTCTCTGGATTCCACATGGCTCCAAATGCCATGTGGAAACATGGGACCTGAAATAGCTAGTGAAAAGAAACCTATGCCAAATATCTCATAGGCCCTAGTTAGCATTAACTGATAAGGGTATAAATCTAACCCACCAAGTTTTTGGCTGGAAAACCATAAATATATATATGGTAAATATAGCTAAAACTCAAATTGGGCTTTGTATAATTTGCTCTGATAAACGGATGCCTATTTACTAACCTGAATGTATAAGAATGTTCTTATCAGCACACATCATTGCCTGGGTTTACTAATCAAACAAGATTACTAGACGTCTTTTCACTTGACTGCTCTTAATACAAAATTGTAAAAGGTTTTTTTTTGCCCCTTAGATAACTGGTTTAAGAAACTTATTTCATGATAGTTTCTTGTGCTCTCTGCCTTTGAAACCCTTTGTCACTTTGGTTTTATTTTTGTAATAATTTGTGATTTTATTCAACTAAATGTTTTAAGCTTTTTGTTACTTGAAAAAGCTTTCCAAAATAATAAGCCCAACTTTTTTAGTTTAGAATAACTTTGAGGAATTCCAAGGGCCTTGGAGTTTCTCAAAGGATATACAAAAGATGTACCAGAACTAACTGAATTATTTAATAAATTAAACTATATGGGAAAGCATTGTCAGTACTAAAGGTGTTATGGATATGTGTTCCAAAATCTTGTAAGGTTCTTAAATATATGTGTCTTGATATAAATGCTACCGGTCATAATCTTGGTTTAATTATAATTTTAAAATATTATGTCTTCAAATATTTCATGAAAAAACTATGATAGGTGCAGTTTCCTGACAAACTTTGAGTTCATAGCTTTAAACTAAAGTTCCAGAATTTTAATGAAAAAACTGATGAGTTTGTGAAATTGTTCACAATGGTCAAAACAACAAAAGTTAATTGGTAAACTAATTAAAAAGTATTATGGGTTTTTACAATTTCCTTGTATTAAAACACTGCTGGTTCTCCTAATGTTTTTCCAAATGTAAGAAAACTCTCCCCTCTCTTCAGCTATCTATAACTAACAACAGTTTGATAAAATGTCATTTAAAACAGAGATAAAAGCATTTGTTTTCTCCCTATTTAATCCCCCCAAATTTAGTAACTTTAAGTATTCTTATGATTATTATGGCAATATGGCTATTTATATAAATTCAATGAAAATTAACTCTCTCTCTCTTTATAACAGGATATAATTTAAAACTTTGGTTATAAGATAGCATGCCTCATTTCCAAGTTGCTGATCTCTCTTTATGTTTGCCAAAAAATTTGGTCCAAACTGCTGCTTCATCCTGTTGTTCAGTTTTTCCCCTGACATGGGGCAGACAGATCTTCACCTGGGAAACAGCATTCCCAGCAATGTGGGACAGATCACTGAAAGAAAGTGAGCCGAGATGCTTCTTTCATTCACCACCTGGGAAAGAGCCTTCCCAACACCGAAAGATTTATGCAAAGAAAAATAAGACCTTTTCAATCCAGATATTGATCATCAATGCTTTTATGAGGTATGCCTTGATCATAAAGGGGGAAATAACATCTTCCCTACAAAAGCAGTTCTCTAAATTTTCCTGGCCTTAAAGAGGGTGTTTGTAACTTGGATGAGACTTCCTGTTCTTAAACCAACCACTTGTAATTGATCAAAAATTTTACTTAAGACTAGATGCTTTGAAAATAGTAATGTCCTGGACAGGTGAACTAATAACAACAAACTATCTGGACTCAGAGTCAACTATTTTAGGGAGTTTCAACAATTGGTAATTACACCTGATTCACAGCACCTGGAGTGATGCAGCTGCAGCCACCCTGAGAGACGATGACATCACCAGT
This sequence comes from Cynocephalus volans, assembly GCF_027409185.1. Classification (NCBI taxonomy): domain Eukaryota; kingdom Metazoa; phylum Chordata; class Mammalia; order Dermoptera; family Cynocephalidae; genus Cynocephalus; species Cynocephalus volans. The sequence continues at coordinate 116,929,877 of NC_084467.1, read as the reverse complement.
CCTCACCTGAAGTAAATTAAAAGGACTTGCCATGCTAAATGATACTAACTTTGCTTTAACAAAATGCTTTTTTGTCTTAACTGTGCCAACCTGATCTATAGCTTTTGCTTTTCCTTTTAAATAAATAAAACAGGGTAGATGTGGAATATACTAAAAAGCATATGTACTTCACAGGGCCTGGTTTTCCAAAGTCTTGCAGTTTCAAATATTGACCTTGCATGGATAGGAAATTTTCCTCAGACTATAAGTCTCTGGTTTAAGATAACCAATTGTGGCACAGCAGGTTGCTGGCTCAAAGACAGACTAGTTACTGATTGTTATGTAAAGATACTGAGAAATTACTAAAAGAAGGAATGTTTGCTAAGATCAAGCTTGTGTTGATAAGACCACTTAATTGTCTACTGGAATGTCATCTGGCTTGTTTCACTGAAAGTTATCAGCCTATATTGTTAAACTATAACCTCACCTTTGTTCTCTTCCTGTAACTTCCTGGTCTGGAAAATAAATGCAGGAAGAGAACCCCAATTTGGGGTTAATTTCCCAAGGAAGGGATGCCTCTCACTGGAGGGTGCCTGGGAAGTTAACCTTTTGGGGGCTTCTCACTGCTTGAAAGAGATGGGCTTTGAATAATCCTTTGCGTCTCCGTCACCCAGGGGAAGTGGGGTGACAAATCCGTGGGGGGCAAAGCAACACAAAGCAGCACTAATCTGAGCAGACAGCAGCCCACCAGGCAGGCATGGTTGTGCTCCTGCTCTTGATTCAATTAGGTGACTTGGAAAAATCTAATCTTCAACAAAGGCACCAAGAACATACATTGGGGAAAAGACTACCTCAATAACGGGTGCTGGGAAAACGGGACATCCATCTGCAGAAGATTGAAACTAGACCCATACCTCTCACCATATACCAAAATCAGCTAAAATGGATTAAAAACTTAAATATAAGCCCTGAAACTATAACACTCCTAAAAGAAAACATAGGAGAAGCACCTCAGGAAGAAGGACTGCACGAAGACTTTATGAATATGACCTCCAAAGCACAGGCAAAAAAAGGAAAATAAACAAATGGGATGATATCAATCTAAAACGCTTCTGCACAGCAAAAGAAACAATTAACAAAGCAAAAAGACAGCCTACAGAGTGGGAGAAAATGTTTGAAAACTATGCATTCAGCAAAGGATTAATATCCAGAATATATAAGGAACTCAAACAACTAAATAGTAAAACAACCCGATTAAAAAATGGGCAAAGGAGCTGAATAGGCATTTCTCAAAGGAGGATATATGAATGGCCAACAGACACATGAAGAAATGCTCAGCTTCATTCAGCATCTGGGAAATGCAAATCAGAACCACTCTGAGATATCGTCTCCCTCCAGTTAGACTGGCTCTTATCAAGAAGACAGAATAGCAAATGCTGGCGAGGATGCAGAGAAAGGGGGACCCTCCAGTGCTGTTGGTGGGACTGTAAATTGGTGTGGCCCTTTATGGAAAATGGTATGGATGTTCCTCAAACAACTTTAGCTAGAACTGCCATACAACTCAGCAATGCCCCTTCTGGGTATATACTGTAAGGAATGGAAATCATCGTGTCAAAGGGATACCTGCACTACCATGTTCATTGCAGCTGTATTTACAATAGTTAAGAGTTGGAACCAACCTAAATGTCCATCATCAGATGACTGGATAAGGAAAATATTATATATATATATATACACAGTTGAATACTACTCTGCAGTAAAAAGGAATGATACACTGTCATTTTCAGTAACACGGATGAACCTAGAGAAAAATCATGTTAAGTGAAATAAGCCAGGCACAGAAAGAGAAATGCCACTTGTCCTCACTCATAAGAGGGAGCTAAAAAATAAACAAAGGGAGAAAGAAAGACACAATAATCACAATAATACATTGAACTTTCAAAAATAGAGAACGGAACTGAAATTACCAGACAAGGGAAAGGGGGAGGATGAAGGGGGTAAAGGAAAAATTGGTAAAGGGCCATGAAAAATGATTACATTGTATAATGCTGACTATACCAATTACCCTGATTTGAGCATCACATGTTGCATACAGGCAATGATATCCAACTCTGTACCCCAGAGGTATGTATGATCAACTATGTTACAATGATATATAAATAAATACATAAATAAATAAATAAAATTTGTTCCCAGAATCAGGCACAGAGTGGTGTGATAGCTCTTTGGGAGGAAAAATAAATAAATAAAGAAGGTCTATGATAACCTGTGTGACATGTCCTGAATTGTTCATCATAGTGGGAGTCAGTCTCACATCCTAGGTGTTTTCACCTACAAAGCCTTCACCTCTATTCCATTTTGTCTCCCTAGTCCTATAGCCATTTCCAGGATTGTTTTGTTTTATTTATTTATTTTTTTGAACAATAAGATTTAAACATTTTATTCTCTGACCTATCCCACCTGACTGTCTGACTATCCTTCCAATTCTGTTACCCAGTTGTTCCTGTTTTTTGTATTCTTCTGCCTCATCAGATCTGTTGTTTTTGATCTCTCTATTTTCTCAGTATGTCTTCACTGCTTTTTCTGTTAAACTTGGATTCCATGGTCCAGAACTCCAATAATAACAAAACTTCAATAATCCTTATTTCTATGGTTCGACTGTTCTTCTGTTGCAAGACCCCAACTGTCTGCCTTTTTTCAATCTTCTCCAGGATTACTGAGCACTGATGGAAAAAAAATCACACAACCATGAAAATTGTGTCACTATATATTTAAGATTCCCAAACTTACCTGAATTCTGACTTTCAGCAAACTGAAGTAGCCTCTGTTACCTTATTTTCGTCCTTCATTGCAATCGTCATAACCAGAAATTCTTAGGAGCATGTCTGTTTATTGATTATCTTTCTCCACTGAGGCTCTATGCAGAAGGACCTTTGTTAATACTATTCTCTCCTGTGTCCCCAGCACATGGTATGTGGTAGGTGGCACATGGTAGGTGCTCAGAAGATGTTTGTTAAACAAATGAGTCTCAGCTTAGATGTTTCCATCTCCAAGAAATTTCTCCTAATCCCTGTCTCCTATTAAGTCTGAGTTAGAGGTTTTTCCCTTAGCATCCTGTGTTTCTACATCATAGCACTTTTCACACCATATTCTCATTGCCTGTTGACTTACTTTTATCCTTCTCTAGATCAGCAATACCCAATAGAACTTTTCACAGTGCTAGAAATATTCCATTTTTGCACTGTCCAATACGGTAGCCACGAGGCACTTGGACTATCTAACACTTGAAATGTGGCTAGTGTGACTAAGAAAAAAAATTTTTATTTTTATTTAATTTCAATTAATTTTAAATTTAAATAGCCACACATGATTAGGGCCAACTGTATTGCAGAGCACACACAACTCTAGATTCTAAGCTCTAGAGGTAAGGGAATGTACCTGTCTAGTTTCCTGCTGCATTTCTGAGTGCCAGCACAGTGCTTGGCATATGAGAGGCATTCAAGATTGTGTGTCTCTTAAAGGGTGATCTTTTCTGTGGTGCAATGAAGGTTGAATGTGAGGAAATCCTGTTTCAAAAAGATTTGGATATCTGTGCTGATGAAGAGATTTAAATTATTATTGAGTATGTGAAAGTTCTTTATATGTGAACTAGCAATAGCTTATAGGCTTGGGGTATCTGAATTTGTGGTAGAAATTGCTTATTCTGCCTTGACTCTGAACTATACCATAGAAATTTTTTAAAACATATTTTCGTAAATTGTCCTAAGATCTATAAAATGAGAAACATGAAGGAGATCCTTCCTGGGAACAAGACACTACTTCAGAACGCAGAGGGTATCTCTTTATTTCTCCTTTGTGGCTGAATGGTTGCGGTGCCTGCAATTCTTGAATTAGAAGATTGTTTCTTTTTTTTTTTTTTTTTTTTTTTTTAAATTTATTTTTTAAATTTTATTTTGTCGATATACATTGTAGCTGATTAATGCTCCCCATCACCAAAACCTCCCTCCCTTCTCCCTCCCCCTCTCCCCCCCAACCATGTCCTTTCTGTTTGTTTGTTGTATCAACTTCAAATAATTGTGGTTGTTATATCTTCTTCCCCCCCCCCCCCCGGTTTGTGTGTGTATGTGTGTATGTGTGTGTGAATTTATATATTAATTTTTAGCTCCCTCCAATAAGTGAGAACATGTGGTATTTCTCTTTCTGTGCCTGACTTGTTTCACTTAATATAATTCTCTCGAGGTCCATCCATGTTGTTGCAAATGGCAGTATTTCATTCGTTTTTATAGCTGAGTAGTATTCCATTGTGTAGATGTACCACATTTTCCGTATCCACTCATCTGATGATGGGCATTTGGGCTGGTTCCAACTCTTGGCTATTGTAAAGAGTGCTGCGATGAACATTGGGGAACAGGTATACCTTCGACTTGATGATTTCCATTCCTCTGGGTATATTCCCAACAGTGGGATGGCTGGGTCGTATGGTAGATCTATGTGCAATTGTTTAAGGAACCTCCATACCATTTTCCATAGAGGCTGCACCATTTTGCAATCCCACCAACAATGTATGAGAGTTCCTTTTTCTCCGCAGCCTCGCCAGCATTTATCGTTCATAGTCTTTTGGATTTTAGCCATCCTAACTGGGGTTAGATGGTATCTCAATGTGGTTTTGATTTGCATTTCCCGGATGCTGAGTGATGTTGAGCATTTTTTCATATGTCTGTTGGCCATTTGTATATCTTCCTTAGAGAAATGCCTACTTAGCTCTTTTGCCCATTTTTTAATTGGGTTGGTTGTTTTCTTCTTGTAAAGTTGTTTGAGTTCCTTATATATTCTGGATATTAATCCTTTGTCAGATGTATATTTTGCAAATATTTTCTCCCACTCTGTTGGTTGTCTTTTAACTCTTTTAATTGTTTCTTTTGCTGTGCAGAAGCTTTTTAGTTTGATATAATCCCATTTGTTTATTTTTCCTTTGGTTGCCCGTGCTTTTGGGGTCGTATTCATGAAGTCTGTGCCCAGTCCTATTTCCTGAAGTGTTTCCCCTATGTTTTCTTTAAGAAGTTTTATTGTCTCAGGGTGTATATTTAAATCCTTAATCCATTTTGAGTTGATTTTAGTATACGGTGAGAGGTATGGATCTAGTTTCATTCTCCTGCATATCGATATCCAGTTATCCCAGCACCACTTGCTGAAGAGGCAGTCCCTTCCCCAGTGAATAGGCTTGGTGCCTTTGTCAAAGATCAGATGGCAGTAAGTGTGTGGGTTGATTTCTGGATTCTCTATTCTATTCCATTGGTCAGTGTGTCTGTTTTTATGCCAGTACCATACTGTTTTGGTTATTATAGCTTTGTAGTATAGCTTAAAGTCAGGTAGTGTTATGCCTCCAGCTTTATTTTTTTTGCTGAGCATTGCTTTGGCTATTCGTGGTCTTTTATTGTTCCATATAAATGTCTGAATAGTTTTTTCCATTTCTGAGAAAAATGTCTTTGGAATTTTGATGGGGATTGCATTGAATTTGTATATCACTTTGGGTAGTATGGACATTTTCACTATGTTGATTCTTCCAATCCAAGAGCATGGAATATCTTTCCATCTTCTTGTATCCTCTCTAATTTCTCTCAGCAGTGGTTTGTAGTTCTCATTATAGAGATTTTTCACCTCCTTGGTTAACTCAATTCCTAAGTATTTTATTTTTTTGGTGGCTATTGTAAATGGGCAGGCTTTCTTGATTTCTCCTTCTGCATGTTCACTATTGGAGAAAAGAAATGCTACTGATTTTTGTGTGTTGATTTTGTATCCTGCTACTGTGCTGAAATCATTTATCAATTCCAACAGTTTTTTTGTAGAGGTTTTAGGCTGTTCGATATATAGGATCATGTCATCTGCAAACAGGGACAGTTTGACTTCATCTTTTCCAATCTGGATGCCCTTTATTTCCTTCTCTTCTCTGATTGCTCTGGCTAGTACTTCCAACACTATGTTGAATAGGAGTGGTGAGAGTGGGCATCCTTGTCTAGTGCCTGTTCTTAAAGGAAAAGCTTTCAGCTTTTCCCCATTCAGGATGATATTAGCAGTGGGTTTGTCATATATGGCTTTAATTATGTTGAGATACTTTCCCTCTATACCTAACTTATAGAGGGTCTTTGTCATGAATGAGTGCTGAACTTTATCAAATGCTTTTTCAGCATCTATAGAGATGATCATATGGTCCTTGTGTTTGAGTTTATTAATATGGTGTATCACATTTATTGATTTGCGTATGTTGAACCAACCTTGCATCCCTGGGATGAATCCCACTTGATCGTGATGAATAATTTTACGTATGTGTTGCTGTATTCTGTTTGCTAGTATTTTAGTGAGGATTTTTGCATCTATATTCATCAAGGATATCGGCCTGTAGTTTTCTTTTTTGGTTATATCTTTACCTGGTTTTGGTATCAGGATGATGTTTGCTTCATAGAATGAGTTTGGGAGATTTGCGTCCGTTTCAATCTTTTGGAATAGTTTGTAAAGAATCGGTGTCAATTCCTCTTTGAATGTTTGGTAAAATTCTGCTGTGAATCCATCTGGTCCTGGGCTTTTCTTTGTTGGGAGCCTTCTGATAACAGCTTCAATCTCCTTTATTGTTATTGGTCTGTTCAAATTTTCTACGTCTTCACGGTTCAGTTTTGGGAGCTTGTGTGTGTCCAGAAATTTATCCATTTCCTCCAGATTTTCAAATTTGTTGGCGTATAGTTGTTTATAGTAGTCTCGAATGATTCCTTGTATTTCAGATGAATCAGTTGTAATATCGCCTTTTTCATTTCTAATTTTTGTTATTTGAGTCTTCTCTCTTCTTTTTTTTGTTAGCCATGCTAATGGTTTGTCAATTTTATTTATCTTTTCAAAAAACCAACTTTTTGATTCGTTGATCTTTTGAATTGTTTTTTGGTTTTCAATTTCATTCAGTTCTGCTCTGATCTTAATGATTTCTTTCCGTCTGCTAACTTTAGGATTGGATTGTTCTTGTTTTTCTAGTTCTTTAAGGTGAAGTGTTAGGTTGTTCACTTTCCATCTTTCCATTCTTCTGAAGTGAGCATTTAATGCAATAAATTTTCCCCTCAATACTGCTTTTGCAGTATCCCACAGGTTTTGGTATGATGTATCATTGTTTTCATTAGTTTCAATAAACTTTTTGATTTCCTGCTTGATTTCTTCTTGGACCCATATGTCATTAAGTAGAATGCTGTTTAATTTCCATGTGTTTGTATAGTTTCCAGAGTTTCGTTTGTTATTAATTTCTAGTTTTAATCCATTGTGGTCTGAGAAGATACATGGGATAATTCCAATTTTTTTGAATTTATTGAGACTTGATTTGTGACCTAATATGTGATCTATCCTGGAGAATGATCCATGTGCTGATGAGAAGAATGAATATTCTGAGGATGTTGGGTGGAATGTTCTGTAGATATCTGCCAATTCCAATTGGTCTAGAGTCTTGTTTAGATCTTGTGTTTCTCTACTGATTCTTTGCCTAGATGATCTGTCTAATATTGACAGTGGAGTGTTCAGGTCCCCTGCTATTATGGTATTAGTGTCTATTTCCTTCTTTAGGTCTAATAGAGTTTGTTTTATAAATCTGGCTGCTCCAACATTGGGTGCGTACATATTTATGATTGTTATGTCTTCTTGATGGATCAGTCCTTTTATCATTAAGTAGTGTCCCTCATTGTCTCTTTTTATGGTTTTTAGTTTAAAGTCTATTTTGTCAGATATAAGAATAGCCACTCCAGCTCGTTTTTCTTTTCTGTTTGCATGGTAAATCTTTTTCCATTCTTTCACTCTTAGTCTGTGTGAATCTTTATGGGTGAGGTGGGTCTCTTGTAGGCAGCATATAGTTGGGTCCTGCTTTTTGATCCAGTCAGCCAGTCTGTGTCTTTTAATTGGGGAATTTAAGCCTTTAACATTAAGAGTTGTTATTGAAAGGTGTTGATTTATTCCTAGCATTTTATTGGTTGTTTGGTTGTCTTAGGTGTCTTTTGTTCCTTGCTTTCTGATTTACTGTTTGGTTTCTTTGTTTGTTGGTTCCTTAGGTTGTAGATAGTGTTTTTGTTAGCTTGTTTTCTCTTCACGAATGCCATTTTTATTAGAAGATTGTTTCTTGAATTAGAAAATTGATTTGTCAATTTAGTGATATGAACTGATACTTACAATTTGTGCTATATAACAAGCTCTGATCGAAGTGTTTTCTATATATTAATTTATGTGATCCTCACAACAACTTTATGAGGTAGGTCTGACTGTTATCTCCATTTTACAGATAAGGAAATTGAAACATACGAGGATGATTGTCTTGCCCAAGGTTACTCAGCTAACTCAGTTAAGTACAGAAAAGAGGATTTGAGCCCAGGCATTCTGGTTCCAAAGTCCATTCTCACTTGTATTGCCTCTTGTATAATCAATTGTACTCTCTTTCTATACTTATCACAGCTCTAAACTTGTTTGCAGTGTCTGTGAAGTTCTGTGTGCCTGGGTGTGATGAGTGTTTCCCAAGGACTGTGGCACTGGGTTGCAGGCTGGGAGGTGAGAGGACTGGAATGAATGAGAAGGGGAAGTGTGCAGCTGCGGTCCAGTGGGAAAGGATTCACCCTGGAATTAGAAGTCTCTGCGCTCTCACTTATGAAGCTTGGAGAGGTATTACTTAACTCACTTGTTTATTAAAATTACATAAAATATTTACGTGAAAAGACTTTATCGATATAAAGGGCTTCATCCTAAGCAGGAGTGTGTAGCTGCCTGAGAATCTAATACATTGGCACAGTAGCTGTTGGGCTGGAATCTCAGATCCTTCTACCCCTTCCTGTGCAGGTCACGAGTCAGGTGATTGAAAGAAGATCCTGGCAGCTTTATATAAGGTAGAAATACTTTATTCTTCAAATGTGAGCTTCACAGATATGCTTTATTCCTCCAAGACAAGCTCACACTTTGCTCCCACTCTGCTGACCCTCCATGCTCCACCGACCCTCAGTGCTCTGCCAACCTGCAGCTCAGAGCAGTTACTTTTATGTTTTCTGTACACAATAGTGGCCACAAGCCAAATGCATAATGTAACTACAACAAACATGCTGAATCAGTAAATGGGCACACATGTGTAGTTACACTACTTTTATAACTTGTTTCTAGTGAATGTGCTGAATCTTGCCTGTTTGTAAGGTGATAGATCCTGACTAAGCTTTTTCTACTTTCCTTACAGTGACCATTAAGGAATATATATAATCCGTAGACTGTGTGTACATGGTTGTATACAGTTACATGACTTAGTCGTTTGTCTGAGATTGGGGGAGAATTCTAACTTTCCTTTCTCCTGCAGTTCAAGGATTCATCCTCTTGTAGGGTCAAAGAGAGGCCTGGGGCTTCCTAATTCCCGTGACTAAATCTGTTTCTCACAATCCCAGATTTTCTGTGCCTTGGAGTTGCCTAAATCCCAGAGCAACCCAGTGTTTAGGAAATCACTCACGTCACAAACAGGTGAGAGATTTAAGGATGAAGGAACATTTTTTTTTTTTTTTTTTTTTTTTGTGACTAAGGGCCAACTCAGTCTCTGCATCAGACCCCACCTTCACCCTAGGAAATGATAGTTACCTCCAAGCCTTGAAGCAGCCCATGTTATGTACAACTCTACTCTCATGACTGATGATACTTAAGGATAGTTACAAGCACTCTTTTTGGCTGGCTCCCATTCTGACTCTATTGAATAGCAATGGTGTGACTGCCTGAGAGTATCACTTGCTGCTCTGGTTGTGACCATACCTCATGGAAGAACTATTAGGTGACAGAAATTATGAAAAATTTAAAGAGGCAGTCTTACGAAGAAATATTACAAAATGTCTCTTTAAGCTGGAAAAGGAGACTGGATAAATAGCATCAAAATCCATACAAATTTTGAAGTAAAAATAAATAGCAATTCATGTATTAAATCCTAGATTATTATCCCCAGTATAAAAGGCATGACCAACATTTATTATGCTTACACCATGAGCTAACCATTGTGCTAGGTGATATGAACACATTGTCCTATTTTTCTTTATGACATTCCTGCAAGTTATGCATTATATCTTCATTTTACAGGCAGTAGTCAGAGAGGCTAAGTAACATGTAGGTCAAATGCTAGTGCACGGAAGAAATAGGATTTGAAGATGTATAAAAATTTTAAAGTCCCTGCTCTTTCTATTACACCAAGTTGCCTCTCTCGAAGCACAAATGAGAAGGCTTGTACAACTGATTAAAAGAGGATCTTTTTAGCATGCAGTAACATTGTGGATGAATAGCATCAGAACATTACATTCAAAAGAAAGGTTTTGTTGTATCAGGAACCAGCACTCTTACCTTTGGTAGTGGAGCCTTCCCAGACAGAGCACAGACCTACTCTACCAAGACAATTTACAATTAGACTTGTGGTAATAGGTGACATTTTTTATAAATGGACATGTGTGATGTGAGGTCCCAAATTTTATTAACATTTAATATATGAGGTCATAGTCCAATTCCATTCTCTCTGCTCTCTGCAATTTCTATTCACTTTGGTCCTCTCCCATCAACATTATAGTCCTGGCATAAAAATGAACATCTATAGTCATCAATATAAAGTATAAATTGAGGTTTTAATGCATTTATTTTCAATGTTTTTACCTCCTACTTAGGGAATTCTTGATAGTAATACAATATACAGTATTGACAATTAAGTGATTAAATTTTTAAATGCCAAAGCAACCATGCAAGAGAAAGAAATAAAGGGCATCCAGATTAGAAAAGAAGTCAAATTGTCCCTGTTTGAAGATGACTTGATCCTACATATAGAATACCTAAAGACTCTACAAAAAAAAAAAAAAAAAAATTCTTAGAGTTGATAAACAATTTCAGTAAAGTTTCAGGATACAAAATCAACACACGAAAATCAGCAGTGATTTTTACTCCAACAATGAACTAGCAGAAAAAGAAATCAAGAAAGCTAACCCATTTACAATAGTGACCAAAACAATAAAATACTTAGGAATCAATTTAACCGAGGATGTGAAAGATCTCTACAATGAGAACTACAAATCACTGTTGAAAGAAATTAAAGAAGACACAAAAAAGATGGAAAAATATTTCATGCTCTTGGACTGGAAGAATTAACATTTTGAAAACATCCACACTACCCAAAGTGATCTACAGATTCAATGCAATCCCCATCAAAATACCAATGACATTCTTCACGGAAATAGAAAAAAAAAAATTGTAACATTAATATGAGACAACAAAAGACCCCAAACAGCCACAGCAATCCTGAGCAAAAAATAAAGCCAGAGGCATTATGCTAACTGACTTTAAAATATATTTCACAGCTATGGTAACCAAAACAGCATGGTACTGGCATAAAAACAGACACTCAGACCAATGGAACAGAGTAGAGATCTCAGCAATCAAACCACAAACTTACAGTTAATTGATCTTCGACAAAGGCAACAAGAACATACATTGAGGAAAAGACAGCCTCTTCAATAAATGTTACTAGGAAAACTGGACATCCATGTGTAGAAGATTGAAACTAGACCCATACCTCTTGCTATATTCCCAAATCAATGCAAAATGGATTAAAGATTTAAATATAGGAGCTTAAACTATAAAACTACTAGAAAAAAAAAACATAGAGGAAAGTCTTCTGGAAGTAGGACTGGGCAAAGACTTTGTGAATATGACCAAAAGGCAACAAAAGGAGAAATAGGCAACAAAAGGAAAAATAAACAAAGGGGATCATATCAAACTAAAAAGCTTCTGCACAGCAAAGAAACAATTAACAAAGCAAAAAGAAAACCTACAGAGTGGGAGAAAATATTTGCAAACTATGCATCCATCAAGGATCAACATATGGAATATATAAGGCCCTCAAACAATGGTAAAAAACAAGCAATCTGATTAAAAAATGGGCAAAGGAGCTGATAGGCATTTTTCAAAGGAAGATATACTAATGGCCAACAGATACATGAAAAAATGCTCAACATCACTCAGCATCAGGGAAATCCAAATCAAAACCACATTGAGTTATCATCTCACCCTAGTTAGACTGGCTATTATCAAAAAGAGAATAACAAATGCTGGTGAGGATGCAGAGAAAAGGGAACCCTGCTACACTGTTTGTCGGACTGTAAATTAGTGCAGCCATTATGGGTATGGAGGTTCCTCAAAAAACTGCAGATAGAACTGCCATACGATCCAGCAATTCTACTGCTGGTACCCAAAGGAATAGAAATCATCATGTTGAAGGGATACCTGCACTCCCATGTTTATTGCAGCTGTATTTACAATAGCCAAGAGTTGGGACCAATCTAAATGTCCACCAGCAGACAACTGGATAAGGAAAATGTGGTGTATATACACAGCGGAATACTACTCTGTCATAAAAAAGAATGAAATACTGGCATTTGCAGCAACATGGATGAATTTAGAGAACATTATGTTAAGTGAAATAAGCCAGGCACAGAAAGAGAAATACAGGATATCTTCACTAATAAATGGGAGCTAAAAAATAAACAAATAAAAGAAAGAAAGAAAGATAGAACAATCACAGTAATACATTGAACTTTCAAAAGGAGAGAATGGAGCTGAAGTTACCAGAGGTGGGAACGGGGGAGGGGGAAGGGGGTAAGGGAGGAATTGATAAAGGGCCATGAAAAATGATTACATTGTATAATGTTGAATATATTAATTATACAGATTTGAGCATCACATATTGCACACAGGTATTGACATTCAACTCTTTACCCCACAGAAGTGTTCAATCAACTACGGTACAATTAAAACGATCTTTTTAAAAAATGCTTCTAGCTATTGCAGATTTCCAAGCTTCCATTATGATATTTATGGGCAGTTTTTTCACTTCAAGAGAGCCACCATGTGAACCGAGGCCCTGTAGGCTGGGATGGTGGATGCAGGTCCCGGTCCCACCACGCCTCCCTCTTCCTGAGTTCCCGGCACAGACTGAGAATTCACAGCCCAGATGCATTTTCACAAAACGCCTCAAAACGAGCTCATGCAACCACTACGGACTGATTGGAGTTGGCACTTAGAACAAGATATTAATCTGATTGAAGAAAAACCTTTCTGTTCTCTACATTTGTGAGACTGAGAATGGCTGAATACAGAAAATTTAAACTTTATCTCATCATTTTCTTTTCCAGCTGTATTATTTAAGTTACTTAATTTATTTATTATTTATTATTTTATTATTTATTATTTAAGTTATTTTTATTAATTGTTTTCATCTTTCTCAGAACCATACAATATAAGTTCTGTATATTTAACATTGGGATTGAGGTTTTTCGCTTAATAGTGATTTATCTTTCCCACTTACAGCCTGTGTCTTTATTCTGATGTTTCTGCTCCAAGAAGATACTAAAAGGAAGTTCACTAGAAACTTACACAGAAACAGGGATCCAGGAGGGAAAGTGCTGAAAGCAAGGGAGAGATTTGAGTTTGAGTCTTCGACAGAGACACTTCCTTCTGATGTGGTTTATTAGAGTGAGTTCTTTTTTTTAAGTTAAAGTTTTTAGCATCAACTTAAAAGAAATTTTTCCCCAAAAGGGATCAAAAGTTACTGTTCTGATGGGTTCCTAGAGCTGAACCAAGCCTTGCACATGTTTGATGCTGATATAATGAAGAAAAGATCTGTGTCTCCAGCCACCATATCAGAAGACTAGATGAACAGCTCAAGGTAGAAAGAGAAAACAACCTCCAAACACAAACTTGTGGGAAATATAGTAAAAGTTTTCACTATAAGGATTGAAGATAAAGTTTTGGGCTCCATCTTAAGTGTCCATAGAAAGCATCTAATTAAACCTCTGTATTTAGAAATACAAAACCAAACTAATGGGCAAGGAATTTAAGTGGCATGGTCACAATTACAACCGATGTTATAAAACGTGAAGTGATCACACACTTCTGGTAGGATGTCATTCAGAAGGACTGATTCATAGACTTTTAATTCTGGTATGTTTCTGAACTTTATGTACTTTCTTGGTCACATTACATTCCCGCACTTTATCTAAAGCAATAGTATTTGTGAATATGACTGAAGTTAAGAGTTGAGCACTGTCTTAAGATATGGTTCCCAAGAAATAGTCTCTGAGATTTGCCTGCAGAGGGTTTATTGGAGGACTCTCTTGGGAAACTGGGGAGTGGGAGAGTTGCACTGCCATGCAATTGTAATTAGGGCCTCAGCCACTCCCCCTGGGTACTCTAGAGCTGGAATAGCCTCCAGTTGTCCCTAATTAAGGCAAGAAGGCTGCAACCTTGAGCCTCTCCATCTACCAATCCCTGGCTTCAGGCTGCCTGCAGGGAAGGGTACAACCCTGGGCAACGCAGCTCCCTTCAGCATGGGGCAATCCTGGGAGACAAACTCAGCTGCCAGCAGCCAGCACTCTTGACAGCTTTGGATTTGCGTGGTGACAGCCTCCAGTCCAGTTTCTATAAGCAAATACTGATCTAAAAACCAATAGAATAGTTAAGGCAGAGATGAAAGAACAGTGATTTATGGAAAGCCTGGAAGAATAAATTCACAGTGGGAAACTATGTGCATATTCTTGTGACTTTTGATTCTGGAACTCAAGGGAAATGTCCTTAAGTGACCATTTTTATTTGGGCTGGTACATAATTTTAAGAACTAAGCAGAGTGGTCCTGTGTTTTATTTTGTTTTGCATTCAGCTATCCTGGGAATAAAAGAATGAAACTAAAAACAAACAAACAAACAAACAAACTTAAGAAAGAGCCAGACAGGGACTGAGCAGGGAAGCCTGGATGTAGATTGGGTTTGGACAAACAATCCAGCATAGGGGCCTCATTAAGCAAGACGTATTCTGTGTCTGATTCAGGTTGGTTTCTATCCTGTTGGTTATAGAGTTGAATTTCTTCATCTTGCCATCAGGAGGCAGTGTTGTATACTGTTTGAGAGGGTGTGCCCTGGCTTCACAAGTTGAAGTTTAAACCCTATTGCTGCTATCCATTCATTCACTGTATGATTTTGGACCACTCACATAACAACTCTAAACCTCCATTTTCTCATTTGTAAAATGAGGATAGTAACAATACTTACTTTGTAGGGTTGTTAGGAATTTTAAATGGAAATAATGCTAATAAGCACCTAGGTTAATGGCTCAAGATAGCTGGTCCCCCAGGCCAGAAATGGTCTCCCAGGCTATGAAAACTTTTTCCATCTCATACATATGGCGATCCTTAATCAGGTTTTCACAAGAAGGATTCTGTGTTTTCTTGGAACAGAGAACTAAAGGAGGCAAGAGGGACGTAATGGGTTAATAATGCACTAAGATAAAGTGTGAGAACAGCTGCTCTTAGCAAACAATAGATAAAAAAAAAGCTGCAGTTGATATTTGAACACCACAGTTTTCCTGATGTTGCAGCTCAGTGGAGGAACATCATTCGCCTTTACGCAGGCATATGTTTTGGTATTTAACTGGGAAAACCAGGCTGAAGCTATAGGTCATGACCTTGACATTACAAACCAGCCAACATCAGGCCCAGCTGACTCCTGAGGCTGCTGGGGCCTGGTGCACCTTCATCTCATGGTTCTAAGGCAAGTGACTTTATTGAAAAAACATCTCAGCCACATGTTCAGGAAGATGTAGGATCCAGGTGTCGGAAACACAACTTTTATGTCTCACATACACACACATCACTCTGTTTTCTAGAGCTGATTCAGTCATCCCTGGAACTCAGCTAAGGCTGTTATTATCAGCATAATCCTGTGCCTCTTCTGTGCCTGTTCCCCTGTTTCTGCTCACCTTATATCTCAATCAGGACCTCACCCTGACTTATCTCCAGATGCATTAATTCCTTCCGTCACTTTGGAATTTTCCCTCATTTACTTTGGTAAATGAGAAATAGGAAAGAAGCAAGAGTAAACTAGAAAATTTCTAATTATGCAGAAAACCTTAGGATTCAGAAGATCACTTTGGCATTGAAGAAATCTACCCAACTATGCTTCTTATCACCATTAAATTTAAAAACAGACTTGCCAGAATGAAGAAAAAGCTTGGATTTGCCTTCTATAACATAAATGGCATGATAAATTATTGGTATTAAAAATTCATTAATAAATAATCAATATAAATGTTGGGCTATAAATACCAAAATTACTCTTCTTATCCTCCATTCTTGTCTTGAGGTGCAATTATGCAGTTCAGAACCAGGATGCTTCCTTCAGCCAGGATTCCCACTGACATTTAAAACTTAACTAGTCTCAGACAGGATGATCCTTTTTATTTATTTTTTCTCACAACCTGACCGCCATCATCCCTGCCATGACCCCTGGCTCACTAGTATTGTCAGTATGCATGGCACTGAGTAGATGTAAGGATCGAGAGAGGGGGAAGAATTGAAGGCTATGAGGTTTGGAACTTAGGTCACTGGGAGGGATGTGGTTCCATAAACAGTGAGAGAGGAGGCAGGATGAGAAGGTACTTAGAATCAATCCTGAGACAATCACGGATTTAGAATATGTTGAGCGTGAGTTTTTCAAATAGATAGAAATGTTTAGCATGAAGTTTCAAATGCACACCTTGAGTTTTAGGGTGGCGGGTTGGGGGTGGGTCCTGGTGATTTGGGTTTGGAATCATTTTATACATGTAGTACATGAGAATCACATGTTTAACAACTGTGCATGGAGGTCTTACTATATTCCAGTCCCTGTGGTAGTTTTTTAAATTTGTTTTTAAACAAAATAGATTTAGTTCCTGCTCCTACAGAGGAATTTACATTTCAAAAAGCAGGTGAGACATTAGGCCTCATAAAACAATATGATGATGTTCCTATGAATGACAATGTACAGTGTTTGCTGAGTGCTTTCGATTTTTCGATTACTTTGCTTAGAGTTTTAAAGGCATAAACTCTTAATTTTCGTAACACCCCCATGAATTAAGTCCTATCAGCCCTCAATGAGTTGAAGGACTTGCCCAAGTTCACATGAGTTGGTGGCACGGAGGCTTTAACTGGCACGATGGGGTGCCTCTTCTTTGCACTATATTGCTGTGATGGGAAGTCCTGAGTACAGCGGGAATAAACAATAGAGGAACTTAACTAAGACTTAGGCTGGGAGGATTTGAGAATAATTTTGGAGAAGCTTTCATAAAAAGAGACTTGGAGCTGGATAGGAATTAACCAAATGAAGGAGGAGGATGAAATGTAGGACAAGGTAGTCGGGGTAGCCTGGGGCTTAGGGTGCTGGGCAGGGGTCCTAGGGTGGGGCCTGGCCACAGAGCACTGGAGAGGAGAAGGCGACAGAACAACAGAGATGTGACTGCACTCCACAAACACGGCACCCATGTTCATGAGGGAAAAGAGGAAGAGACGCTGATTTGGAAGCTGGAAAAGCTTTAGGATCTACTCTCAGGCTTTTATTTTTGCCTCACCTTCATTGCCTTTTTACCTACTGTTTCAGTACTTTGTGACCCAATAGAAGCAGAGCAAGTCAGACTAAAAATCATGGAATGAGGGGTGGAGAAAGTGAATAATTATCTGCTGATATTTCGTAGATCTGAAACAGGGTTTACTAGATCTGAACTCCAACCCTCTTCCCCAGCTTTATTGCGGTATAATTGACAAACTGTATATATTTACAATGAACAGTGTGTTTCAATATATATTTACATTGTGAAATGACTACCATAATCAAGCTAGTTAACATACCTGTCACCTCACGTAATTATCCTTTTGTATGTGTTAGGGGGGAGTGAGAACATTTAAGATCTCCTCTCTTAGCAGTTTTCAAGTATGTGGTACATTTCTGAGCCCCAACCTCCTTGAAACACTCTGTGCCTTGCCTTCCAGGATCCTGCCAGCTCTTGTTTCTTTTCTCCGCTGCTCTGACCTTTCTTTGTAAGTCTCCCTCACTGACTGTTCCTCTTCTGCCAACCACTTACTGTCTGAGCTCTGTGCAGCTCTGAGGCCTGCCCTCTCCCCGCTCAGTGTGCTTTCTCCTGACAGCCTCCTCCTGCTCGGCAGCATCAGTTGCTATCTATATTCTGATGCCGTCCATGTTATTATCTGGAGTTCTGACCTTTCGTCTAAGCTCCAGGCTCATATCTTCAATTAATCATCTCCATTTACATATCTCATGGGCACCTCTAACTCCACGCTGCTGCACTAAACCCACAATCTGCTCACCCATCCTGACCTACTCCTCCTCTGGTGTTCCCTGTTTCTGTAAGGGCACCACCATCATTCACCTACTTTCCTAAGCCAGAAATCTGGGAATAATTCTTGAATCCTTATCCTCTTGAATAGGTTTTTAGTAAACATGTATCATAATTGTGGCTTCCTACCATCTTTTTTAATAATTCACATGTAATATTTCAGAAGTCAAATTCTCAGTTTCTCTTGCAGCCCAGATGGACACAGGTAACCTAGGCTTGCCCTGTGAGATACTTCTGAGTGAGGCTTGATCTAGAAGTCATCAACTGGAGAACTTGGCTTTACATGGTGCTTCTGTCTTGCTAATACAGCCGGCTTCAGAGATGTCTGGATTTTAAGCAATAGCAGCGATTTCCAAGTAGAATTCCTGCTACAGAAGTGGCATCAGTACTGAAGATTTAGCAACTGCAGTCAGGTCTTGACATCCTGTGTTTGGTGGCAGAAGCAGTGAGCTTACTCACTCAGAACAGTGTCATTGCATGGTTTGGGGGGGTGTCTATGTGGGTCGGAGGAGAAGGTGTGGGAAACGTGGTGGTGGTTCTTTTCTGTGAGTTTAGACTTGACTTTGTTCCGTCAGCCTTTTCAATAATCTCTGAGGAGTTAATATTTTTAATCAAACTCCTTTCACTTAAACTAGCCAGAGTAGATTCTGTGGTTTGTAGTAAGAGTCATGAACAATTTAAGATTGCTGCTTCCTCTCTGGTGGAAAGTCTGGCTGGGTTTTGAGATGTGTGAGAGGGGCAGGAACCATGTGTTGCATGAGGCCTGGGTGGAGTTGGGAGAGTGCAGGGCCTGCCCCTCTGGAGTTGGTTTATTGATCCGTACTCTTAAAAAAGGGTTTCTGTATATTGAGTATATAAATTATGTCCAAATATTCCAAAAGAGCACGGCAAAGAGATTGAAAGAGAATGGGCTTCTTAGCAGAAAACAATTGGGTTTAAATTCTGATTCCACCGTACATGGAGTTTCTAGCAGGTGAGCTAGAAACCCTGAGCAAGAAACCAAAGCTCTCTAAATTCCAGTTTTCTCATTTATGAGATGTGATTAATATATTTAACACAGAGAATTGTTGTGGACTTACATGAAATAATCTATGGAAAGGATGGCTCTAGCACTTAGTAGCTGAGTGATAAAGGTGGACTGTCTGTGCCAGAGCCAGTAAGGACCTCTGGAGAATGGATCAAGCATTGATTATTTACAGATGATCCGTGAAGTGTTGAATATTCGTTCTATTGGCCTAGGGTTCCACTTTTTCTATTCCCACTTACTAAAAATCTGATTCTTTCTGACAGGAACAGTCCAAGTGCCTTTTTTTCCTAATGGATCTTCCCGCATTCACTTAGCTGGAAGTACTTAATTCTACTTTGGGAATACTATTATATTTTATCGTAATTATATATTTGAGATTTATGGTAGATTCTTAGTGTGACAGAGTAGGAAGGTACTTTAGTGAGCATCTAGTGCAGCCCCTTGTATTTTAATTTTAGTCTTTATTGTTACCAAATTAATATATTACTAAAATTAAAATTTAAACCATATTACAAGGATGATAATAGAGTAGTCTGCTGCCCCGTACATCCTCATTCCCAAATCCCACTCACCAGAGGCAACTACTTTTAGCTTTGTCTAATACAGTTTCAGTATAGCTAATTCAAAAATCTAAACTTCAAAATGCTCTAAAATCCAAAACGTTTTGAGTGCCAACATGACACTCAAAGGAAATTCTCATTGGAACATTTCAGATTTTGGATTTTTGGATTAGGGATGCTGAACTGGTAAGTACAATGCAAATAGCCCAAAATCTGAAATGTTTCTGGTCCCAGCTTTTCAGACGAGAGATACTCAACCTGCAGTATGTTATATTCATAGTTTTCAGTTTTAGTCACTCCACTGTCTGTTGATTTTCTGAAAAAGAAGATAAAAATTTAGTTTTCTCACATCTCTGATTTTTTACATCATGAGAGCCCTACATCTCACAAATGCACATGATTCCCTCTTCCCTTTTCCCATTATAATCATTTGGCAATTTCTGGTTAAATCAATGTTTGATGTTTTACATTACCATAACTATGTAAATAAAACGCATAATTAAGCCATGTAGTATGTTCACATTTTTTTTCCATATGCACCTTTAATTTTTTTCTGAAGTCAATGATACTTCTTTAATAGTTTGGCCAATTTTTATGTGCTTATCACTTATTATTTCTAAACTGTCAGAACAGTAAAATTTTTCTCAAAATAAATTTAGATACTTTCTCAGCAACCACCTACCACCTGCAACACTCACACACATACCACGCACACTTTTTTCTTTTGGAAATATTTCTTCTTGAGTTTTCTGTCCTCCTGCTTCAATTATGTATGACAAGTTGCACTCTGGCCCTGTACAAGGTTCAGGGGCTTCTCATCACTGTCATCCTGGGGTGTTACGGACTGAATGTTTGTGTCTCCACCAAGTTCATATGTTGAAATCTTAATGCTAAACCTAATGATATTATGAAAGAAGTCTTCATAACGAGGAAGGTAATTAGATCATGAAGGTGTAGTCCTCAAAAATGGGATTAGTGCCCTTATAAAAAGGACCGTGGAGAACTCTCTATCCCTTCTACCATGTGAGGACACAGCAAGAAGACGATGTCTGTGAACCAGGAACCAGCCCTCACCAGACACTAAATCTTCTGGCACCTTGATCTTGGACTTCCCAGACTTCAGAACTGTAAGATATAAATTTCTATTATTTATAAGCCACCCAGTCTATAGTATTTTTGTTATAGAAGCCCAAATGAACCAAGATGTGGAGATTTCTGTATAATTTTGTTCTTTTCTTACATTTGGAGGTAATTAATTATCAGCTGGATATAGAATGCCAGGCCGAACATTGTTTTCCTTCAAATGTTGAATAAATTGCTCCACTCTCTTTTAGCTTTCAGTGCCGCTGTCAAGAAGGCCAACGCCATTCTTATTCCTAATCTCTGGATATGATCTGCTCTTTCTCTGGAAGCTTTTAGGATCTTATCTATCCTTGGTGTTTTGCCCTTTAAAAAGGATGTACATGGAAAGTAAGATTTAACATCAACCATTTAAGCTTCCACATTAAGAAATTAGAAAAACAAGAATAAATTAAATTCAAAGTAAGCAGAAGAAAAGAAATAATAAAAGAGCAGAAATCAATAAAACTGAAAACAGGAAACCAATAGAGAAAATCAATGGAGCCAAACTCTGGCTCTTTGGAAAGATCAGTGAAATGGATAAGCCTTTAGACAGGCTATCTAAGATAAGAAAAGAGAGGACACAAATTACTAATATAACAAATAAAAGAGTGGACATCACTACAGGTCCCATGGACATTAAAAGTATAATAAAGGAATACTATGAACAACTTTTTGACCCCAAATTTAATAAACTAGATGAAATGGACCAATTCTTAAAAGACAGAATCTGCCAAAACTCACACAAAGAGAAATAGACAATCTGAATAGGTCTTTATCTACTAAAGATATTGAATCAATAATTAATAACTTTCCAAAACAGAAAGCACCTGGCTTATATGGGTTCACTGGTGAATTCTACTAAACTTTTAAGAAATAAATTATACCAGTCATTTACAATCTCTTTCAGAAGCTTGTAGCAGAGGGAATACTCTCCAACTCATTCTATGAAGCCAGCATTATCCTAATACAAAAACCAGACAAATACTTTACAAAAAAAGAAAACTACAGACCCCATCTCTCAAGAATATAAATGCAAAAATTCTCAACACAATATTAGCAAATCAAATTCAACAGTGTATAAAAAGGATTATA
Source organism: Cynocephalus volans (assembly GCF_027409185.1). Lineage (NCBI taxonomy): Eukaryota > Metazoa > Chordata > Mammalia > Dermoptera > Cynocephalidae > Cynocephalus > Cynocephalus volans. The sequence goes on along the minus strand of NC_084467.1, from coordinate 116,907,875 downwards.
CACTATAGGATTATACACTATGACCAAATGAGATTTATCCTAGGTATGCCAGGTTGGTCTAACATCAGAAAATCAATGTAACCCATCACATAAATAGACTAAAGAAGAAAGATCATAATAATTTCAATATAAGCAGAAAAATTAGTTGACAAAATCCAATGGGTATTCATGAGAATGCTCAGTAAACTAGGAATAGAAGGGAATTTCCTCAACTTGATGAAGAATATCTACAAAAAACCCCACAGCTAACATCATAGATGATAGTGAGAAACTCAAAACTTTTCCACTAAGATCAGGAGAAAGGCAAGGATGTCCTCTCTCACTACTCCTTTTCAACATTGTACTGGAAGTCCCAGATAATTCAATAGGATGAGAAAATAAAACAAAAGTTATATAGATTGGACAAGAAGGAATAAAACTGCCTTTGTTCACAGATGACACGATCATCTATATAGAAAATCTGAAAGAACTGACAAAAAAAAAAAAAAAAGCACGTCTGGAACTAATCAGTGATTATAGCAAGGTTGCCCGATATAAGATTAATGTACAAAAGTCAATTGCTTTCCTATATAGCAGTAATGAACAAGTGGAACTTGAAATTAAAAACACATTATCATTTACATTAGCTCCCCCTGAAATGAAGTACTTAAATATAAATCTAACAGAATATGTGCAATGTCCATATGAGGAAAACCACAAAACTGATGATAGAAATTAAAGAAGACTTAAGAGATATCCCGTGTTCATGGATAGAAATACTCAATATTGTGAAGATATCACTTCTTCCCAACTTGATCTGTACATTCAATGTAATCAAAATCCCTGTAAACTATTTTGTAGATATTCAAAAATTGTTTCTAAATTTTATATGGAGAAGAAAAAGACCAAGAATAGCCAGCAAAGTATTGAAGGAAAAGGACAAGTTTGGAGGACTGACACTACCACCTTCAAGACTTACTGTAAAGCTACAGTAATCAGGACAGTCTGATATTGGAAAAAGCATAGACAAATAGATCAGCTAGCTAGAATAAACATCATAGAAGTAAACCCACATAAATAAAGTCAACTGATCTTTGACAAAGGAGTCAAAGGAATACAAAGGAGAAAAGGTACTCTTTTCAACAAATGGTGCTGGGCAACTGGACATGCAAAAAAAAAAATGTAAAACAGGAACAGACCTTCTATCATTCATAAAAGTTAACTCAAAATTAATCATAGACCTAAATGTGAAATGCGAACTTGAAACTCCTGAAAGATATTATAGAAGAAAACCTAGATAACCTTGGTTATGGCAATGACTTTTTGGAGACAATACCAAAGGCGTGATCCATGAAAGAAGAAATTGATAAGCTGGACTTTATCAAAATTAAGATTTTTGTTCTGTCAAAGATACTGTCAAGAGAATGAATAGATAGGCCACAGATTAAAAGAAAATACTTGAAAAAAACATATCTGATAAAGTACTGGTATACAAAATATGCAAAAAACCTAAAATTCAACAACAAGAAAACCGAGAAGCCTACTAAAAATTGGGCCAAATACCTTCACCAAAGAAAGTATATAAACAATGATTAAGTATGAAAAGATATTCTACAACATATATCAACAGGGAAACGCAAATTAAAACATGAGATACTACTACAAATCTATCTGGCCAACATCTAGGACACTGACAATACCAAATTCTGGCAAGGATGTGGAGCAAGAGGGACTCTCATTCATTGCTGGTGGGAATGCAAAATGGTACAGCCACTTTGGAGGACAGTTTGGTCATTTCTTTTTTTTAATTTTATTTATTTATTTATTTATTTATTTATTTTTAATTTTATTTTGTTGATATACATTGTGGCTGATTATTGCTCCCCATCACCAAAACCTCCCTCCCTTCTCCCTCCCCCCCACCCCCCAACAATGTCCTTTCTGTTTGCTTGTCTTATCAACTTTAAATAATTGTGGTTGTTGTATCTTCTTCCCCCCCCTCGATTTTGTGTGTGTGTGTGTGTGTGTGTGTGTGTGTGTGTGTGTGTGTGTGTGAATTTATATATTAATTTTTAGCTCCCACCAATAAGTGAGAACATGTGGTATTTCTCTTTCTGTGCCTGACTTGTTTCACTTAATATAATTCTCTCAAGGTCCATCCATGTTGTTGCAAATGGCAGTATTTCATTCGTTTTTATAGCTGAGTAGTATTCCATTGTGTAGATGTACCACATTTTCCGTATCCACTCATCTGATGATGGGCATTTGGGCTGGTTCCAACTCTTGGCTATTGTAAAGAGTGCTGCGATGAACATTGGGAAACAGGTATACCTTCGACTTGATGATTTCCATTCCTCTGGGTATATTCCCAACAGTGGGATGGCTGGGTCGTATGGTAGATCTATCTGCAATTGTTTGAGGAAACTCCATACCATTTTCCATAGAGGCTGCACCATTTTGCAGTCCCACCAACAATGTATGAGAGTTCCTTTTTCTCCACAGCCTCGCCAGCATTTATCGTTCATAGTCTTTTGGATTTTATCCATCCTAACTGAGGTGAGATGGTATCTCAATGTGGTTTTGATTTGCATTTCCCGGATGCTGAGTGATGTTGAGCATTTTTTCATATGTCTGTTGGCCATTTGGATATCTTCCTTAGAGAAATGCCTGCTTAGCTCTTTTGCCCATTTTTTAATTGGGTTGCTTGTTTTCTTCTTGTAAAGTTGTTTGAGTTCCTTATATATTCTGGATATTAATCCTTTGTCAGATATATATTTTGCAAATATTTTCTCCCACTCTGTTGGTTGTCTTTTAACTCTTTTAATTGTTTCTTTTGCTGTGCAGAAGCTTTTTAGTTTGATATAATCCCATTTGTTTATTTTTCCTTTGGTTGCCCATGCTTTTGGGGTCGTATTCATGAAGTCTGTGCCCAGTCCTATTTCCTAAAGTGTTTCTCCTATGTTTTCTTTAAGAAGTTTTATTGTTTCAGGGTGTATATGTAAATCCTTAATCCATTTTGAGTTGATTTTAGTATACAGCGAGATGTATGGATCTAGTTTCATTCTCCTGCATATCGATATCCAGTTATCCCAGCACCATTTGCTGAAGAGGCAGTCCCTTCCCCAGTGAATTGGCTTGGTGCCTTTGCCAAAGATCAGATGGAAGTAAGTATGTGGGTTGATTTCTGGATTCTCTATTCTATTCCATTGGTCAGTGTGTCTGTTTTTATGCCAGTACCATACTGTTTTGGTTATTATAGCTTTGCAGTATAGCTTAAAGTCAGGTAGTGTTATGCCTCCAGCTTTATTTTTTTTGCTCAGCATTGCTTTGGCTATGCGTGGTCTTTTATTGTTCCATATAAATGTCTGAATAGTTTTTTCCATTTCTGAGAAAAATGTCTTTGGAATTTTGATGGGGATTGCATTGAATTTGTATATCACTTTGGGTAGTATGGACATTTTCACTATGTTGATTCTTCCAATCCAAGAGCATGGGATATCTTTCCATCTTCTTGTATCCTCTCTAATTTCTCTCAGCAGTGGTTTGTAGTTCTCATTATAGAGATTTTTCACCTCCTTGGTTAACTCAATTCCTAAGTATTTTATTTTTTTTTTGGTGGCTATCGTAAATGGGCAGACTTTCTTGATTTCTCGTTCTGCATGTTCACTATTGGAGAAAAGAAATGCTACTGATTTTTGTGTGTTGATTTTGTATCCTGCTACTGTGCTGAAATCATTTATCAATTCCAGCAGTTTTTTTGTAGAGGTTTTAGGCTGTTCGATATATAGGATCATGTCATCTGCAAACAGGGACAGTTTGACTTCATCTTTTCCAATCTGGATGCCCTTTATTTCCTTCTCTTCTCTGATTGCTCTGGCTAGTACTTCCAACACTATGTTGAATAGGAGTGGTGAGAGTGGGCATCCTTGTCTAGTTCCTGTTCTTAAAGGAAAAGCTTTCAGCTTTTCCCCATTGAGGATGATATTGGCTGTGGGTTTGGCATATATGGCTTTAATTATGTTGAGATACTTTCCCTCTATACCTAACTTATAGAGGGTCTTTGTCATGAATGAGTGCTGAACTTTATCAAATGCTTTTTCAGCATCTATAGAGATGATCATATGGTCCTTGTGTTTGAGTTTATTAATATGGTGTATCACATTTATTGATTTGCGTATGTTCAACCAACCTTGCATCCCTGGGATGAATCCCACTTGATTGTGATGAATAATTTTTCGTATGTGTTGCTGTATTCTGTTTGCTAGTATTTTAGTGAGAATTTTTGCATCTATATTCATCAAGGATATCGGCCTGTAGTTTTCTTTTTTGGTTATATCTTTACCTGGTTTTGGTATCAGGATGATGTTTGCTTCATAGAATGAGTTTGGGAGATTTGCGTCTGTTTCAATCTTTTGGAATAGTTTGTAAAGAATCGGTGTCAATTCCTCTTTGAATGTTTGGTAAAATTCTGCTGTGAATCCATCTGGTCCTGGGCTTTTCTTTGTTGGGAGCCTTCTGATAACAGCTTCAATCTCCTTTACTGTTCAAATTTTCTACGTCTTCATGGTTCAGTTTTGGGAGCTTGTGTGTGTCCAGAAATTTATCCATTTCCTCCAGATTTTCAAATTTGTTGGCGTAACGTTGTTTATAGTAGTCTCGAATGATTCCTTGTATTTCAGATGAATCAGTTGTAATATCACCTTTTTCATTTCTTATTTTTGTTATTTGAGTCTTCTCTCTTCTTTTTTTTGTTAGCCATGCTAATGGTTTGTCAATTTTATTTATCTTTCCAAAAAACCAACTTTTTGATTCGTTGATCTTTTGAATTGTTTTTTGGTTTTCAATTTCATTCAGTTCTGCTCTGATCTTAATGATTTCTTTCCATCTGCTAACTTTAGGTTTGGATTGTTCTTGTTTTTCTAGTTCTTTAAGGTGAAGTGTTAGGTTGTTCACTTGCCATCTTTCTATTCTTCTGAAGTGAGCGTTTAATGCAATAAATTTTCCCCTCAATACTGCTTTTGCAGTATCCCACAGGTTTTGGTATGATGTATCATTGTTTTCATTAATTTCAATAAATTTTTTGATTTCCTGCTTGATTTCTTCTTGGACCCATATGTCATTAAGTAGAATGCTGTTTAATTTCCATGTGTTTGTATAGTTTCCAGAGTTCTGTTTGTTATTAATTTCTAGTTTTAATCCATTGTGGTCTGAGAAGATACATGGGATAATTCCAATTTTTTTGAATTTATTGAGACTTGATTTGTGACCTAATGTGTGATCTATCCTGGAGAATGATCCATGTGCTGATGAGAAGAATGAATATTCTGAGGTTTTTGGGTGGAATGTTCTGTAGATATCTGCCAATTCCAATTGGTCTAGAGTCTTGTTTAGATCTTGTGTTTCTCTACTGATTCTTTGCCTAGATGATCTGTCTAATATTGACAGTGGGGTGTTCAGGTCCCCTGCTATTATGGTATTAGTGTCTATTTCCTTCTTTAGGTCTAATAGAGTTTGTTTTATAAATCTGGCTGCTCCAACATTGGGTGCGTACATATTTATGATTGTTATGTCTTCTTGATGGATCAGTCCTTTTATCATTAAGTAGTGTCCCTCATTGTCTCTTTTTATGGTTTTTAGTTTAAAGTCTATTTTGTCAGATATAAGAATAGCTACTCCAGCTCGTTTTTCTTTTCTGTTTGCATGGTAAATCTTTTTCCATCCTTTCACTCAGTCTGTGTGAATCTTTATGGGTGAGGTGGGTCTCTTGTAGGCAGCATATAGTTGGGTCCTGCTTTTAGATCCAGTCAGCCAGTCTGTGTCCTTTAAATGGGGAATTTAAGCCTTTTACATTAAGAGTTGTTATTGAAAGGTGTTGATTTATTCCTAGAATTTTATTGGTTGTTTGGTTGTCTTAGGTGTCTTTTGTTCCTTGCTTTCTGATTTACTGTTTGGTTTCTTTGTTTGTTGGTTCCTTAGGTTGTAGATAGTGTTTTTGTTAGCTTGTTTTTTCTTCATGAATGCCATTTTTATTATACTAGTGGGTTTAGATTTTTCTTGGGTTTTTATGGCAGTGGTAGTTATTTTTCAGGAACCAAACCCAGTACTCCTTTGAGGATTTCTTGTAAGGGTGGTCGTGTGGTAGTGAACTCCCGCAGTTTTTGTTTGTCTGAGAAATATACTATTTGCCCCTCATTTCAGAAGGATAGCCTTGCAGGGTAGAGTATTCTTGGCTGGCAATCTTTGTCTTTTTTTATTTTGAAAATATCATCCCATTCCTTTCTAGCTTTTAGGGTTTGTGATGAAAAGTCTGATGTTAACCTGATTGGGGCTTCCTTATAGGTGATTTGACGCTTCTCTCTTGCAGCTTTTAAGATTCTCTCTTTGTCTCTGAGTTTTGCCAATTTGACTATGACATGTCTTGGAGAAGGTCTTTTTGGGTTGAATACGTTTGGAGATTGTTGAGCTTCCTGGATCTGAAGATCTGTGATTTTTCCTATACCTGGGAAGTTTTCTGCCACTATTTTGTTGAATATGTTTTCAATGGAATCTCCATTTTCCTCCCCTTCTGGAATACCCATGACTCGGATATTTGATCGCTTAAGGTTGTCTGATATCTCTCTCAGATTTTCTTCAATGTCTTTGATTCTTTTTTCTTTCTTTTTGTCTGCTTGTGTTATTTCAAACAGCCCATCTTCAAGTTCAGAGGTTCTCTCTTCAACTTCGACAAGCCTGCTGGTTAAACTCTCCGTTGTGTTTTTTATTTCACTGAATAACTTCTTCAGTTCAGCAAGTTCTGCTACATTTTTTTTCAGGACATTGATTTCCTTGTACATTTCCTGTTTCATATCCTGTATACTTTTCCTCAGTTCATCATGATGTCTAGCTGAGTTTTCTTGTATCTCATTCAGTTTCCTTAGAATTATCACTCGAAATTCCTTATCAGTTATTTCAAGGGCTTCTTGTTCTATAGGATCTAGGGTTTGAGATTTATTAACTTTTGGTAGTGTACGTTCTTGATTTTTTGTATTTCTGGTGTCTTTTTTTTGGTGTTTATTCATTGTGGCAGGGGGTTTCACAGTCCACCGGTTTGAGACTAATGACTAACTAGGATGTTGCTGTGGTTGCCAATTTCGTATGGCTCCCTCCGTGACTGCTCAGTTGGCCTCTAGTGCCTTGTGTGCATGGTTGCCTCGGGTCTTGGGCTTCTCCGGGGAGCCACCTTTCTGGTCAGCTTGGACTCTGCTGGGCTGGTGGATCACGTACCACAGGGTTTGTGATCTCTGTTGAGCTTTCACTTCCTGTGCAGGACTTCTCCCTGTTCCATGTGCTCTGGCCCAGGCTGTTAGATCATGCAGTGGCGACCCCACCGGGTGTGTGGTTTCTGTCGAGTCTTCGCCTCCCTGGCCCACTTCTCCCCACTCTGTGCACACTGTGCTGGGCTGGGGTGTGTCTTCTGCACCCCTCGTCTATCAGCTGGGCCTTCAAGACCCTGCTCGGCACCGCCTTGCCCAGGAAGTCTACCAGGTTTCTGCTAGGCACAGACGACCGGTCTCTCTGGGTGCCTTTGTAGCACTATGTAGATCTTTCTCGGGTCTTGTTCACCTTTATATCCCACCAGTATAAACCGAGTCTAGCGCCCACCTGCAGCCTGGTCTCCGGCAGGTTCAAGCGGACCTGGGAACTCTCCTACCACACTATTCCCAACCAGAAATTCGTTAGGCTTTTTTCCAAACTGGTGGCCGCAGAGATGGTATCTGCCTCCCAGTAACAGGGAGTTTACCTGGGGCCGGAGTCCAGGGTGTGGTGGAGTGACAGTCGGCCCACCTGTACTTCCTTGCCCTCCCGACACTGGCCGGGACGCCCCCCGCCACCAGCCCCGCCAGAGAACTGCGGAGGGAGTGGGAGGGGAGGCCGTTCCGCAGGCTCTGGAAAGCCCCGCGCCGGGCCAAGCAAGTGGGAAGGCTCAGTGATGGCCGAGCCGGGCGGGGCTGCCCACACCTGGGAAAATGGAGGCAGCACCAGGGCAGTGAGTGGCCTGGTGGTGCAGGCGGGAGCCGGGTGGGCATCCACCCCCCGAACAGAGCTGTGCCAGGGGTCACTCACAGTGCTGTGCCAGGTTGGGCGCTCACTCTGTCTCTGGTTTGTTGCCTTCCCAGTTCTCGGCCGCTGCCGCCTCGGGCTGTTCAGTCACGGTGCGGCTCGGGCGCTCCGAGGAATCTTCTTTAATGCTGGCCTGAAACCTCGAATCCTGAATAGGGCAGTTGGCCGCCTTCAGCGCGGCCCCGGCCTCTGGGATCCTGTCTGCATCCACAGCAGCCCTGGCGATTTGTTCCCTGTTTAGAGACTCGCTTTTGCAGCTAAGAAACAGTTCTTTTCCTGCTCCACACTTCAAAGCTGTTGCCTGTAAATGAGGCAGCCTTTCCTGCCGGGGGTAAAGTGGCGGTCACCCCTCACGACCGGCCAGCAGCAGCGGTCCTCCCTTAAGAGATGGCAAGAGGAAGGTCCACAAGTTTCCCGGCTGCCTGAGGCCCAGTGGCCACCTTTTCCACCTTAGCTACTCCGCGCCAACCGCTGCAGCCACCGCCATCTTGAAAAACCCAGTTTGGTCATTTCTTACAAAACTAAACATGCTCTTACTATATGATCCAGCAATTGCACTCCTTGGTATTTACCCAAAGGAGCTGAAAACTATGTCCACAGAAAAACCTGCACACGGATGTTTATAGCAACTTTATTTATAATTTCCAAAACTTGGAGGCAACCATAATGTCCTTCACTAGGTGAATTGATAAATAAACTGTGGGACATCTGGACAATGGAGCATTATTTAGTGCTAAAAAGAAATGAGCTATCAAGCCATGGAAAGACATGGAGGACCATTAAATGCATGTTATTAAGTAAAAGAAGACAATCTGAAAAGGCTACATACTGTATGATTCCAACTATATGACATCATGGAAAAGGCAAAACTACAAAGACAGTAGAAAGATCAGTGGTTGCCAGGGGTGAAGAAGAGGGAGGGATGACTAGGCAAAGTACAGAGAATTTTTAGCTCTGTATAATACATCGTGGATACATGTCATTACACATTTGTCCAAACCTAGAGAATGTACGACACCAAGAGTGAACCTGAATGTAAACTATGGACTTTGGGCAATAACTATGTGTCAATGTATGTTGGTTAATTGTAACAAATATTCTGCTCTGGAGGGAATGTTGATAATGGGGGAAGCTATATATGAGTGGGGCAGGGGGAATAAGGGAAATCTTTGTATCTTTAGCTCAATTTTTCCATGAACCTAAAACTGCTTTAAAAAATAATCTGTTTGATATAATCCCATTTGTTTATTTTTCCTTTGGTTGCCCGTGCTTTTGGGGTCGTATTCATGAAGTCTGTGCCCAGTCCTATTTCCTGAAGTGTTTCCCCTATGTTTTCTTTAAGAAGTTTTATTGTCTCAGGGTGTATATTTAAATCCTTAATCCATTTTGAGTTGATTTTAGTATACGGTGAGAGGTATGGATCTAGTTTCATTCTCCTGCATATCGATATCCAGTTATCCCAGCACCACTTGCTGAAGAGGCAGTCCCTTCCCCAGTGAATAGGCTTGGTGCCTTTGTCAAAGATCAGATGGCAGTAAGTGTGTGGGTTGATTTCTGGATTCTCTATTCTATTCCATTGGTCAGTGTGTCTGTTTTTATGCCAGTACCATACTGTTTTGGTTATTATAGCTTTGTAGTATAGCTTAAAGTCAGGTAGTGTTATGCCTCCAGCTTTATTTTTTTTGCTGAGCATTGCTTTGGCTATTCGTGGTCTTTTATTGTTCCATATAAATGTCTGGATAGTTTTTTCCATTTCTGAGAAAAATGTCTTTGGAATTTTGATGGGGATTGCATTGAATTTGTATATCACTTTGGGTAGTATGGACATTTTCACTATGTTGATTCTTCCAATCCAAGAGCATGGAATATCTTTCCATCTTCTTGTATCCTCTCTAATTTCTCTCAGCAGTGGTTTGTAGTTCTCATTATAGAGATTTTTCACCTCCTTGGTTAACTCAATTCCTAAGTATTTTATTTTTTTGGTGGCTATTGTAAATGGGCAGGCTTTCTTGATTTCTCGTTCTGCATGTTGACTATTGGAGAAAAGAAATGCTACTGATTTTTGTGTGTTGATTTTGTATCCTGCTACTGTGCTGAAATCATTTATCAATTCCAACAGTTTTTTTGTAGAGGTTTTAGGCTGTTCGATATATAGGATCATGTCATCTGCAAACAGGGACAGTTTGACTTCATCTTTTCCAATCTGGATGCCCTTTATTTCCTTCTCTTCTCTGATTGCTCTGGCTAGTACTTCCAACACTATGTTGAATAGGAGTGGTGAGAGTGGGCATCCTTGTCTAGTTCCTGTTCTTAAAGGAAAAGCTTTCAGCTTTTCCCCATTCAGGATGATATTGGCAGTGGGTTTGGCATATATGGCTTTAATTATGTTGAGATACTTTCCCTCTATACCTAACTTATAGAGGGTCTTTGTCATGAATGAGTGCTGAACTTTATCAAATGCTTTTTCAGCATCTATAGAGATGATCATATAGTCCTTGTGTTTGAGTTTATTAATATGGTGTATCACATTTATTGATTTGCGTATGTTCAACCAACCTTGCATCCCTGGGATGAATCCCACTTGATCGTGATGAATAATTTTTCGTATGTGTTGCTGTATTCTGTTTGCTAGTATTTTAGTGAGGATTTTTGCATCTATATTCATCAAGGATATCGGCCTGTAGTTTTCTTTTTTGGTTATATCTTTACCTGGTTTTGGTATCAGGATGATGTTTGCTTCATAGAATGAGTTTGGGAGATTTGCGTCCGTTTCAATCTTTTGGAATAGTTTGTAAAGAATCGGTGTCAATTCCTCTTTGAATGTTTGGTAAAATTCTGCTGTGAATCCATCTGGTCCTGGGCTTTTCTTTGTTGGGAGCCTTCTGATAACAGCTTCAATCTCCTTTATTGTTATTGGTCTGTTCAAATTTTCTACGTCTTCATGGTTCAGTTTTGGGAGCTTGTGTGTGTCCAGAAATTTATCCATTTCCTCCAGATTTTCAAATTTGTTGGCATATAGTTGTTTATAGTAGTCTCAAATGATTCCTTGTATTTCAGATGAATCAGTTGTAATATTGCCTTTTTCATTTCTAATTTTTGTTATTTGAGTCTTCTCTCTTCTTTTTTTTGTTAGCCATGCTAACGGTTTGTCAATTTTATTTATCTTTTCAAAAAACCAACTTTTTGATTCGTTGATCTTTTGAATTGTTTTTTGGTTTTCAATTTCATTCAGTTCTGCTCTGATCTTAATGATTTCTTTCCGTCTGCTAACTTTAGGTTTGGATTGTTCTTGTTTTTCTAGTTCTTTAAGGTGAAGTGTTAGGTTGTTCACTTGCCATCTTTCTATTCTTCAAACTAAAAAGCTTCTGCACAGCAAAAGAAACAATTAAAAGAGTTAAAAGACAACCAACAGAGTGGGAGAAAATATTTGCAAAATATACATCTGACAAAGGATTAATATCCAGAATATATAAGGAACTCAAACAACTCTACAAGAAGAAAACAAGCAACCCAATTAAAAAATGGGCAAAAGAGCTAAGTAGGCATTTCTCTAAGGAAGATATCCAAATGGCCAACAGACATATGAAAAAATGCTCAACATCACTCAGCATCCGGGAAATGCAAATCAAAACCACATTGAGATACCATCTAACCCCAGTTAGGATGGCTAAAATCCAAAAGACTATGAACGATAAATGCTGGCGAGGCTGCGGAGAAAAAGGAACTCTCATACATTGTTGGTGGGACTGCAAAATGGTGCAGCCTCTATGGAAAATGGTATGGAGGTTCCTTAAACAATTGCAAATAGATCTACCATACGACCCAGCCATCCCACTGTTGGGAATATACCCAGAGGAATGGAAATCATCAAGTCGAAGGTATACCTGTTCCCCAATGTTCATCGCAGCACTCTTTACAATAGCCAAGAGTTGGAACCAGCCCAAATGCCCATCATCAGATGAGTGGATACGGAAAATGTGGTACATCTACACAATGGAATACTACTCAGCTATAAAAACGAATGAAATACTGCCATTTGCAACAACATGGATGGACCTTGAGAGAATTATATTAAGTGAAACAAGTCAGGCACAGAAAGAGAAATACCACATGTTCTCGCTTATTGGAGGGAGCTAAAAATTAATATATAAATTCACACACACACATACACACACACACACACACAAACCGGGGGGGGGGGGAGAAGATATAACAACCACAATTATTTGAAGTTGATACAACAAACAAACAGAAAGGACATTGTTGGGGGGGGAGGGAGAAGGGAGGGAGGTTTTGGTGATGGGGAGCATTAATCAGCTACAATGTATATCGACAAAATAAAATTTAAAAAAAAAAAAGAAAAAAAAGAAAAAAAAAATAATAATAATAATCTGTTAAAAAACACTGAACAAAAACCCCCAAGTAATGTGCCATTTCGTATGTTGTCCCCCTGTTAATCAAACTAGATATTATTTCTTCATTAACTTTCTTTCCTATATTTTTTTCTATTCATTCTTGCTTGAATACTTATTATCTGGTTATTATTCATCCTGGCGTAAACCTCTATATTTCTTATCTTTTCTCCTTTTTTTTTTTCATCTCATTGTCTTCTAGGTACACTTTTACAAAGAACTCCTCAATTTTATCCTCTACCACTCTATTAACTTTAGCATTTCTCTATCATGTTTTAAAAATATCTTTTAAAAATCTCCTCTGCTAATTCGTTCATTTTTCACATTTTCTAGCACTATCTTTCTGTTTCACTGATGCAATGCCTTCTCTTATCTCTTCGATAAGTGTGTGTGTGTGTGTGTGTGTGTGTGTGTATTTCTACTTTGTCCCTCTTTTTTTAAGTCCTTTTTCCCATTTTTCCCATCTTTTTAGTTAGAAGCTTTTCCGACTATGATTTGCATTTGTTTAGTCATGCTTAAGAAAGAAATGTGCACACATACAGACACACACACAAATCGATAGAAATTCTTTGTGTGTGGACCAGGCTTATTTATAGGTTAGTTTCATTACATAGTTAACAGGAAAGATCTAGGGTCTTTGTATTGGGGAACCCAAAATGTCAGTAACTGTGGAGGTTTTTCCCCTGTTGGGCCAGTCAGTATGGTGGGTTGCTCCAGTCTTCTGCTTGTGGCATAAACCTGGCTGTCAGTACTCTAGAAGTAGAGTAAAAAAGAACTTGGGGATCCCACTTTTCTCTGTATAGACTTTTTTGTGACTGGTAAGGAGATCGCAACACTTGGCTTGGTGTCATCCGCACCACGCTCATCCAGTGAGTGCACTGGCCATCCCTATATAGGATCCGAACCCGTGGCGGGAGTGCCACTGAGCTCCCAGCGCCGCACTCTCCCGAGTGAGCCACGGGGTCGACCCTGTATAGACTTTTCCTTAAGCCTTTTCCATCGTGTTGCCTCTGTTCCACTCTCCTGTGCCTTGTGTTCCCCAGTCGGTTATGTCTCTGATTAAATTTCTTGAGAAAATAAAACTTTCCTCACTTAACCCACCTTTCATGGAACCTGAATCCTCAAATCACTAAGCCTCTCTGGGGTTGTGTGATATGAACATAATTGGTTTTGTTGGTGTATCCCTCAAGAGGGCACTTTCTTTCATTTACAAAATTAGCTACTCCATATCCATCCACTTTCCATCTTCCAAAAATGTGACAGTAATTCTTAAATGTTGTTGGTGTCTTTCAGGTACTCTTTAGCCTTGTGTATTTCATTCATTCATTCATTCATCAAATATTTTTTGAATACCTTCTTTATGCCTGGCACCATGTCAAGTAAAGTGGATACAGTGAGCAGATAGATAGAAATTTCTGTCCTTATCAGGCTTACATTTTAGAAGCAGGAGTCAGAGAATAAACAAACAGGTAAAATGTATAGTATGTCAGATGGTGGTCAGTGCCATGTGTGGAGAAAAATAATGCAGGGAAGGAGAAGAGAGAACATGCTGGTAAAAGAGGCCTTACTGATAAGGTGCTATTTGAGCTGACATATGGGAGAAATATGGGGATGAGCCTTGCAGCAAGAGATGAAGGAGGTCCTGTAGCTCTTGGCTGATTACCTGAGCATGGTTGGGTGCTCTTCCTCTGCGCCTGTAGCACCCTGAGCATGCTTTAATTATGACACTTGTCATCATGTGGTATAGTAATTATTAAATTACACATCTATTTTCATGACTTGGCAGAGCCACTCAACATCTGGAATCTTGTCTCATTAACTGTTCAAAAGATATATGTGTTCAAAAAATATTTGTTGAATGAGTGAATGAACGAGTGAAACACACAGGCTTATATTCCCACAGTCCAATACATCAACTTAAGTGTTCAGTACATAATTGTTGGTTCAATGAATAAGAGATGAGATGTTGAAGTAAAGTGAACCCCCAGGCTCTGAATTTGGGGTTAGGAGAATTGGCTAGGAAAGACGACTGTATATGCTTTTACATGCCCTCTGAAATCAGTGCGTCTGTAAATATCAGGAAAATGTTTTCGCCAAAGTCCCTTAGTTACAGTGTGTGTCAATACTCATTCACCGTCATTTTTTCCAGCTTTCTGGTCACTTTCTTCTATGAATCAGTATAACTGATTGACATGAATCAGCTACAAGTTGCTCCAAGAATTTTCTTCTGGACTGTGAGAGGGAAATAAAATCATCTCAGCCTTTGGACTGAGATTCTAGGCTGGGCCTGGGGGTGAAGAGAAGTATGTATCAGAAGTGTACGTGAAGCTTATTGGATGTGCTACAGTCTTCGCAGCTTTAAAAGTCACCCGGGTTATTTGGATATGCTCTCCCGGGCTTCCCTGGGGTTTAAACTCTCTGAAGAGAAAGCAGCAGGTACATGTTTGTTGACCGACTCAGTTGGCAGGATCTGAGCACCTTGGAGGAAGAGCTGAGTTAAAGAGCAGAGATTGGGTGGTTTCTCCATAGAAAAGAAGACTGAGGGAAGACCCAACCATGCTGTTCACCTGTCCAAAGACTTGAGCCCGAGCAATTGAACGTCAGCTCTGAAAGGATGGGTTCCCTTCTCTTTTACTGTTACTATGGCTGTGTGCCATGGCGCCTATGAACCCGTGTTGTTCCTCTTAACATTCAGCTTCCCTTGGGGTTTCCCTACCAAGCTTTATGACACAGTTCCCCTGGTGGGGTCCCCAAGGTATCTTCCAGGACAGTGACCCAGTTTACTTGACTTAAGCCCCGACATAGCACTTGGAAATCTCCCTGTAGAGAATGCCTCTTCTCACTCAGTGCAGGGCCTCAATTCCTGACCCCAGCCCACACATGAAGTCTCCAGTCTAGCCCCAGTGAGACGCCGTAGTGTGATTTCAAAATTGTGCTGTTTCTTTATCATCTGTTGCCCCAGGGCTCTCATTCTAGCCTCTCCATTCCAACCTTGCACTGCCCCCTTCCCCACATTCCTCTTCATCTATCTTTTGACCACTTTAAAAATGATATGCAGCCATCTTCTTGCCTCAGGCTCAAATCCAGGTCACCACCTCCAATCTCAGGTAAAACAGTTGTGTGTGTGTGTGTATGTGTATGTGTGTGTGTGTGTCACAAAATATCACTATTGCGTATCTACTCCTATCACTTTTTATACTGATAGCTAACTTTAACTAAATGGTTACTCTTTGCAAGGCTCTCAGTTCTTGACTTAGAATGGAATCATCTTACTCTAACAGTAGTCTTTTCACGTAGACAATAACATTTTCCCCATTCTACAGCTGAGGATATTGGCACTTTGGAAGGTTGTAATTTACCAGATGTCACATAGCTAGTAAATGGCAGAGCCAGGATTTGAGTCTATGTCTGTCTGGCAATATAGCTGTCAGCCTTAGGCAGCGGGTTAACACAGTTTGAAGTCCTTGAGGGATTCAGAGGTCCTGGGTGAGGAAGGAAAGCATCGTTCCTTCATAGCCAGTGCCACATGGGGAGAATGCTGGGTGGGTTCCCCTTTTGTCATAAAGTATGTCTCAAAAAGGAAGCGTCTTAAGGTTTCATTTGCTTAAGCAATTTTCCTTTTGTTCTTTGACGTCATAAATTTACCTTCCCTGCTGGATGATTCTCAGCAGCCTGACACAGTCTTTAATTTCTCCCATGTTAGGAAAGCAAGAGCAAATGAAAAGAACCTCTCTTAACCCCGCACCTCCCTCCAGCTTTACTCACATTTCTCTGGCCTCTTCACAATGAAAAGGTTGGTTTAACTTGCATTCTCCCTTTTCTGTCCACCCGCTTGAGTTAAACTTTCTTTCCCACCACTCTTGGTCAAAACTACTATTGTCGATGTCACCACATGGCTAATTCTATGTCATTTCTGCAGTCCTCTTTTTACCTAGAATATCAGAAACATGTGACACAGTTGATCCATTTTATATCCTCAAGAATTATCTTAGGATGTAGAGCACTAGTTTTCCTGGTTTTCTGCCTACCTCTCCAGCCACCCTCTTCCAGGCTCTGTGGCTGGTCAGCCCTCACCCCCACACAGGAGACACTGGAGGGACTTAGCCTGGACTTCTTGTTTCTCCCCGCATTCCCTCCTTTGGTGAAGTCCTTCATCCTTATGGCTTCAACGACTACTACGTGTGTGACAATGACTCCCAAATTCATGTCTTTAGACTACCGCTTTCTCCTTAACTCTCCCTTTAGTACCTGAAGTATGCACTTGAAACTCCAATAGGAATCTCCAACCTTACATGTCCAAATCCAAATTCCTAACCTTCTACTAACCCACTCCAAATCTGCTCCTCTGGCATTCTTCTGCTTCTCAATATCAATAGCAACTTGATTTTTCCAGGTGCTCAGTCCAAAACTGTTTTTATCAACTCCTCTCTGGTACTCCACATTTAGTCTATCAGTAAATCCCATTTGTTATAACTCAAATGGATATATTTTGAATTCTACCACTCCTTACATTTCCACCCCTACTCTCCTAACCAGGCACCTTCATCTCTCACCTACATTATTTCAGGAGCCTCCTGATGGCCTTAATGTTTCCACCTTCTCACTATTTAGACAGATAGAGGGATGTATTAAAAATGTTAGTCATATTTTGCACTTCTCTGCTCAAACCTTATTTCAATCAAGTTGCTTAACTGGCTTTTCATGATCAGGTCAAATTTATCCTGTCTGACTTTATCTCTTTCTACTGTTCCCTCTTGCCCCTCCTCCCTAAGCACACTGACTTCTCTGATTTCCTTGCATGTTCCAGACAGTCTTGTCTTGGGACCCTTGCACTTCCTGTTCTCACTTCCTAGAAACTCATTTGCTTTGATAGCGGCCTGGCTTGCTTCCTCACCTCCTCAGTCCTCTGCTTAAATTTTACCTTTGCCTTTTCTGGTCTCTGCCTTTTCTGACCACTCTGTTTCAATGAGATACTCCCCCTGCCTCCTCCCCAAATCCTGGCACTTCTCTGCCCTTTTCTGCTTTATTTTCCTCTATAGCCCTCATCTCTATTAAATATATTTCTGTATACGCATTTATTTGCTGATTTTGTTTCTTCTACTAGCAGAAATGTTCTGTGAGAGCAGAGGGTCCTTTTTGTCTCTTTGTTTGTTTATCCACAGTACCCAGAAGAGTGTCACTTACACATAAGATACTTCTTAAATATTTGTTGAATTTTTAAAAATAGATAAAATAATCTTTCTTCCAAGCTTGCAAAAATAGAATTGTGTGTCTGTGTGTGTGTGTGTGTGTGTGGGTGGGTGGGTGGGTGGATGGGTGCACACGTGTGTGTGAGCAATAAAAGCCAAACCAGCCAAATCTGAAGGTTGGAGATGCTGTTATTCAGCTGAACTGCCAAAGCCAAAGACTGAGGTCAACCTGTGAACTCAGGTCCCCTTGGCCATCATCGTTTTGTTTAATATTGAACCCCACAGCATGGAGTGACCATGAGCTAGTTCACGAGTCAGAGGTGTCTAGAATTTGTCTTGCTGCTATAGATTTGGCAGCATGCATACTAACAGTGCTGACATTTTTTCTTCCCTTATTAACCTTTGTTTCTGCTGAATTGACTTGGTTTGTACAACTGAGTACCTGTTCCTATGCTATGCATTCCATCTTCCGGAGAATGGCATTCCCTAATCCTTTATTTGCTTGACAAAGTCTTTGATTCTGATCCCATCACTTAATAGTCTGGATTCTCATACACCTGCTGATAAGTAAGATATTCTTCTATGACAGGTCAGATGGCTTGAAGTATAGCTCAGATGTTCAATTGGCTCTGAGTTCTACATTCTGCCTGGAATTTTGCTGTCAATTACTATCTCCTCCCGACATATTGAATTGTCTCAGTTATGGCATATCCTAAGCTAAACTCCTTTTGCCGTGTCTCTTAGGATATGGTGCCCTGGAATTCTAATTGCCTCCAGAACAGCCAGAGTTATTGTGAAGCTAAATCAAGGCTGATAACAGTGACTTAGGAAAACAGGAAAACAGGGAACCAGGGAAACAAGAGAGGTAATGAAAATAAGACATGGGAGAGGGCATAATGAGTTGGGCCAGTAAGTACCGGGATACTTGGGTATCTCTTTCCAAAAGTCCTAAAGGCGTCTCAAACACAATGCAGCAAAACTTCTCCCATGCATACCTCTCAGTCTTTGGTAAATTTATTTTACTTACTTATTTTCATTTACCACCTATCTAATTTTTCTAGATAGAAACTAGAAACCTAAGACGATTAATTGTTTGCTCTCTCTTTCACCTTCAATTATTAATCAGTAACTGTGAGTCACCATCCCTGAGCTCAGACCCTCTTCTTTCACATTGTTATTTACTTTTAATGATTCCTTAGGGATCTTGTATGTATCCTGTAGAATCAAGACCCAAACATAAGAATATGAGTCATGTCAACAGAAATTTAGATCCACTGTGGAGAATATGTTTTTTTGGCCAGAAGGGAACTTGAGAGAGCATAAAATCCACATGACTGCATCAGTGTTGGACCACACACAAACCAGGAACCTCCTTCTCCTTAAAGGCAGCAAAGTATGACAGAAAGAGCATGACTTTTGTAATCAAACAGATGTAGATTAATCTGGGCTCTTCCACTTACTCTCTGTATATTCTTGGGCAAGTAATATAGTTTTTCTGATTTGTGACTTTCTGGTTTATGAAATGAAGATAATATTGTTAGGGGGCATTGTTATGTAGATTAAATTAGTCAAGTAATTTATACTAAAATAATCATTGAGCCCTTATTCTGTGCCAATCACGCTTCTAGATGCTGGGAATAAAGTAGGAAACAGCATAAACAAAGATTCTTATACTAAAGAAGCTTAGATTCTAGTGGGTGTAAACAAAAAACAATGAATAAAATATATAGAATAGATAGTATGCAGAAAGGTATGAGTACAAAACATAAATATCTGGCAAAAGGTCTTTGAGGAAAAAAGAACAACAAATAGAAATGTCCTTGAAATAAGAGTTTTCCTGGAAGCTTTGAGGAGCTGTAAGGAGGCCAGTGTGGCTGGAGGGGAATGACGGGGAGATGACTAGTTCCTAAGGTCAGTGACATAATGTCTTGCATAGCTGTACGGGCCATTTGCAGTCAGTGCCTGTTGTAATTGGCCAACCCTTGTGCCATACAGTTTGTTAAATACTATATAATATTATTCCTGCTTGTAAGTCTGGTAAAAAGATGAAGTATGCTGATTATCAGCATAGGGTTCAGTACAGAATCAAGTGAATGAAATGCTAGGAGAGAGCAAGTGGATATTTCTGAAAAATAAATTTGAATTGAAAATCAGGAGAGTAGACTACAATGGTGATTAGGAATGAGGATACATTAAGAATTCAGGGAAAAAAATAAATTCCAGTGACAAATAGTTGTGTGCAAAATTAAAGGAGAAATGTAGAGTGGTGAACCAAATGTCTGAGTTGTGATGAGGCTGGAAAGATTAGGGGTAAAGGCGAAGTTGGAGCCCTGCACCGAGTGGAAATTCAGTTACTGAAACGAAGTTCTTTCCTCTCTAATTTGAATGATTCTAACACCTAGCCTTTTTTATTTTTTGTGCCATTCTTTATTTTGCATCTCAGTTTTATCTTTTTGTACAGTTTCTTGTCTCAAACTAATGCCCTGGACAATTCTGGTGGCAGAAAGGGCTTCTGTAGTTCTGGGGATGGTGGTCTCTTCACTTTGAAGGGAAGTAAAGGTGAGACTCAGTGCTGGAGCAGGAGAGGAGAGAGGATCTTCATGTAAACATCAGGTGTGATGTAAATCAGTTCTGTCCTATGGTGCGAAGCTAGAATTGGCACTATTAACCTCATCTTTGTTGCATGGCACATGGAGCATATATGAATGAGTGAAGTTTATGGTTCACCCAAGCTACTGCTCTCTGACCTTCACTATAATGGTCAAGTCACACTTTCCTACCTCTCAGTCCTTATCGCTCCTGTTTTTATCCTCTATTTTCTCTTTTTGTGTAAGATAGACCATACTCCAGGAAGCCTTCATTGATGATCCTTACAAGATTGATACTTCCTTTACTCTACTTAATTTCAGGACTTCCTCTTCTCAAGATTTCTATTGATATCATTGCACTCTGAAATTGGAGATGAGATTCTTTACTGTTTCGAACACTGAACTCCCAATTTGAAACATCTACTTTTGGGTATTCTTACCTGGAATCACTAAAATCTATAACTTATGCAGATTTACTCAGCAATAAGAGCAAAATGGATTGGAACTTAAATTTATTAGTATGGCTTGCTTGATATATGTTGACATATTGAGAAGAGGACAGTAATTTAAAGGTGATGGTGAGACAATGTTTGAAGTCAGAGTTGCCTTTCTTTTTAAGTTTCAGATTTATAGTTTGAGAATCTTTGATCTAAGAGGAGAAACTCCTATGCACCCAGCTAAATGTTTTTATATTCCTAAAATGTCTAATATATCTTCTCATGGATGTCAGAAAGGAAAAAATAAAGTAGTATTAACATTACAGAAGGTAGAAAGTTGGTGGAGGAAATGCTTACTTCCTTGGCCTTCCTTGTTTCCAGCCAGTGACAAATGGCTGACAGCTGCTCAGGCTTATGAAGTCAGAAATTGATTAAATCATTTCACTCAGGGATTCTAGTCTTGGGATCTCCAAAGGGCAAAGCAGAAACAGGATTACTTTGGGAGCAGAGATCTATCTCCTCCAGGGGGTTGGAATATAGCAAGTTATTGTTTCCTAAAGTTATGACAGTAATTTAGTGGTTGAGTAATTTTGCAATTGCAAAGTATATCGAGGTAGCCAGAATAAAAATACGACCATAGCCTAAATTCATATTGTGTTCATCAATTAAAATATGGTAAAAAATTACTAATAGCAGAAACACATTGAAATAAACTCCATGATGAATTTTGTATCAGCTTACTTTGGAAATTCACACATACGCTATTGCTTTGAGTTTACCTGTTAAACACCATGTTTTACTCCTTAGAATCTAGGTTAGTTGATGCAACAGAACCACAAGAAGTTAGATTATTTCCTTTGGGGACAGAAGTTTCTAAGTTTCTTACCTTGAATATATTTTGATGTAAAGTTCTTGGATTTTTACAAGACTTCTCAGCCTTTCTCCCTTTTGAAATTATTTTGCAAGTAAAACTGTCTTGTCCACAATGATTTGTTCTAGGCTTCATCTATGCTATTCCAGGCTTAGAAGCCCTTGTTGGAGAATATACATTGAAGAGATTTACTCTTCCCAGCTCAGGCGACTCTGGTCCTTGATTAATTAAACCACATGGATCCAGTAGAGCCTAGAAAGTAGAGATGCCCAGAGCTAAGCTTTTAGACAGGGAAGCCTAGAGAGTTGATTCAATGAATATTTATTCAACAAACGTTTATTGAATATCTGTTGTGTGTCAGATACTATTTTAGAAGGTAGGGGTGCAAAAATGAACAGCAAAATATTTGTCCATATGGCACTTCTATTCCAGTAGAAACTGACAACTAAAAAATAAACAAACAGCAGCAGTATAGGTACTATAATGTTAGGAAGAAAGTGCTCATGAAGAAAGCAAAAGAGTGTAAGGTAGTAGAGAATAATAAGGTCATGTGCTATTTTATAAAATGTGCCCAGAGAAAATTGAGCTTAGAAGGGAACAATTGATCAGAAATCTAAATAGAGTGAGGGAGCAAGCTGTGTAGACATTGTAGGTGAAAAGAGAGAACTTATTTAAGCAAAGAAAGTAATTGCTAATATGGGAATTATAAGAGGGTTAGTCATTTGTGGGTGGGTCCCTTTCAAATCACAGCCCTTAAAACCAGGCTTGTTTTCTTTTGTGGTTTGTTTGGTTTTGTATTTAAACAGGGAATCATTCCACATTCTCTGAACTGTAAGAAGGCAGTTGACAAAAGAAAAAGCAGAGGGCCTGGATTGAGAAAACTTGAGTTTAGCCCTTCTTACTGCCTTTTCTTAGCTGTGTGGCTTCAGGTAAGTCATTCCACCTCAGATACCTAATTTAACCTGTAATGATTGGGAGATTATAATAAATGGAAACTAGTATGTGTCAGACACACCATGCTGGGTATTTATTTACACCCTCTGTTCTCAAAGCAACACTGGCAGGTAATAATTATCTTCTCATTTCCAAGATAAGTAGGTACTCCCTGAATGTCTCTTTTCCTTTTCATCTTCTAGGCTCCATGTGAAAGTACTTTTTATCAATTGTAAAATGCTATCCAATGATCAGCAATTGGGCATATTACAGTACAATTACAGTACTTCTCAAATTAGTGTGTTTACTTTTGGGGTTATGATGTTACCAAATAGATCAGAATGCATTCTCTTTGGGTATTAATTTTACCCTACAAGTAATACTTCACAACATTTTTGAAATAAACAGATATTATGGATTAAAATGCAAATTTTACATTTACAAGATAAAAACAAAACTTCAGAGAAATACTTGCATCTTAACTTCTCATATATGAAATGTGATTCATATTTGATTGTTAGTACCTAATAACCTTATAGGGAGATTAATTTCTTAAAGACAAGTAGGAAGCATGCTGAGTTGACTGTTTAGCATATTACTGATACTCAATAAAGGTCAGTTTCTTTCCTTGCTTTCATGAAAAAGACTAGGGCATTTGGGAAGCTTTATCATTCCATGTATCTCAAATGTATTCTATATTTTGAAAATGGTCTTGACAATAATTTCAGTTTTCACTTATGAGTTCTACATGTGTAAGCAGAGTTTCCTCAGACTTTACCAGCCTGTAGGAAATCTAAGACCACACTAACAGTCATAATTTAGAATTCATTAACATCGACTCTTATGATGGGCGTATTCAAGCTCCCCTAAAAGTCACAGTCAGTTGTTTTCACCTCATGAATATTCTCTCTTGTTCTTTGGCTTATTTCTTGCACCCCATATGTTGTTGCACTGGAAGGCACTAATTACTAGTAATGACAAACATTTTTCAATGTTTGTTGGACATTTAAGTAAATCGCTTATTCATACCTTTTGCTTACTTTTCAGATAGACCATTTTTTTTCTCTTATTGATACGTGGTTTTCTATATATCCTGAAAGCAAAACCTTTATTAGTTAGATACATTGCAGATATCTTCCCAATTTTAGGCTTGTGTTTCACTTTGTTTACTCTGTGTGTGTGTGTGCGTGTGTGTGTGTTTCCTACAAAGTAATTCAGAATTTGCATGCAATCAAACTTGACAGCATTTGTCTTTCTGGCTTGTCCTTTTTGTGCCTGGTTTAAGAAAACTTCCCCTACCTTAATGTAATAAGAAATTCACCTATTTTTTTCCAACAACATTATTATTCCTATTTGGGTGTTTAATTCAGGTAAATATATATTCTGTGTATGATGTGAGATAAATATCTAATATTACCACAATCCATATATATTGCCATTTGTCCAAACACTTGTTATAGCTGGCCATCCTTTCTTTGTGATTAATAATGCCACTTTGGTTATGTACCGTGCTTTCATTTATAAGTTGTTCTATTTCCACAGGCTTATTTATTAGTTTGTTTTTCTCTATTCCACTAACATATTGCTGTACTTGTTATACATACATTTATAGTAAGTATTGGTATCAGGTAGGGATAATGCTTCCTAATAAACATTTTCAACTTGCTTTGCATATTTTTGTCTTTATTCTTTCGTGTAGGTTTTAGGATCGTTCTAATAAGTTTTATGGAAAGCCTTTGAGATGTTTTGTGGAGTTTACAGGTTAGTTTGACAATGTTGCCATCTTCCTTTTATTGAATCTGCCTATTTGAAATATCACATATGTCCCCATTTAATTAGGTCTCTTAAATATTTCAGTAAAGTTTTATAATGGTCTCTTTAAAGCTCTTCCAAATCTTTTTCTTTCTTTCTTATTTATTTTTGTTGTTGTTGTTGTTGTTGTTAGATGCTTTATTCATAATAGCTGAAAGTTCATTAACAGGAGAATTGATAAAAATATTGTGACAGTGGAGCACTTCTAAGCAAGAAAAAGGAACAAACTACTGATATATGCAACAACATGGATGAATTTTAAAAGCAATACACTAAGTGGCTAAATAAAACAAGCCAGGCACAATAGACTACATGCTAGATGGTTCCATATATATAGCAGTCTAGAAAACTGTAGAAACAGAAAACAGATCACTGGTTGCCTGTGGACTGTGGGCTTTATTGAGATATAATTTACATGCAATAATATTCACCCCTTTAAAGTATGCAGTTTAATGAGTCTTCCATATCTTTTATTAGATGTTCTTAAGTACTTCATAGTTTTATTACCAGAAATTGTACTTTTTTATTCAATATTCTTCCTCTTGAAGTGTTGCAAAAATAAAGGAATGCCATTTTTGTATATTAATCTTATATTTAGAAATATTATTGAATTATTATTTCTAATATATTGTGCGTTATTTTGGATATTGTACATAGACAACCAAATTACTACAATACGGTATTGGCAATAAGATAGAGAAATAAATTGATGAACAGAAGAAAGAATCCAGAAAGTGACCCACTCGTGTATGAACAACTGCTTTTCAAAAAAGTCAATAGAGAAAAGATAGTCTTTTCAGCATATAAGTCTGGGGAAATTTATATCTATGTGAAAAAATTGAACTTTAATCATACCTCACACTGAAGTATGATTTGAATTATTATATACAAAATAACTCAAAGGAAATCATAGGCCTAAATATACAAGGCCCAAAGTGTAAAATTTCTAGATGAAAATATAAAAGAAAATCTCCTGATCCTGAGTTTAGAAAATATATTTTTTAAGATATGACACCAAAAGCATGATCCATGAAAGAAAAAATTGATAAATTGGACTTCACCAAGGAGATATATATATATCAAAGAGATATATAGCATATAAATATATGCTAAAATATATCAAATTGTATGCTTAAATATATGTACTGTACTCTATGTCAGTTATGGTTCAGTAAATAGTTTTAAAAATAGCAGAAAATGTGTCCTGGCTCTAAGAATTCCAGAGGTATTATATAACCTCTGAAGATGTCCTTTACCAGTAATAGTGACCATCTTGTTTAAGAAGTTCTTAACTTAGGTTTCACCCAAATTTCCTTTCCTATGCTGTAAAGATTTTGCTTATCGCTCATTTAAAAAATATTAACAACTCGC
Organism: Cynocephalus volans; assembly: GCF_027409185.1. Taxonomy (NCBI): domain Eukaryota; kingdom Metazoa; phylum Chordata; class Mammalia; order Dermoptera; family Cynocephalidae; genus Cynocephalus; species Cynocephalus volans. The sequence goes on along the minus strand of NC_084467.1, from coordinate 116,882,183 downwards.
CTTGCTTTATTTTGGATGTAGAATTCATTTTTGGTGGTGTAATCTTTATGTTTTGGGCTTCTTATAGGCTGATCCCAAAGTGGTGACATGGAGAGTAAATGCAAGGAAATCCTGTTACTGACAGGCCTGGATAACATCACTGATGAGGAACTGGATAGGTTTAAGTTTTTTCTTCCAGATGAGTTTAAGATCCCCACAGGCAAACTGGAAACCGCACACAGGACAGAGGTAGCTAACTTGATGATTCAAAATGCTGGTGAGGAGTCTGCGGTGATGAAGACCATTCACATTTTCCGGAAGTTGAATTATATGCTTGTGGCCACAAGTCTCCAGGGAGAGAAGGACAAAAGTAATGAGGGAGTATTTGCACCTTCCCTGTCCCCTTCTCTGTCAAGTCTGGGTCTTTTCTTTCATCACATCAGTGGGACAAGGCCCTCAGTGCATGTTGTTGGGATCTGTTTACTAACTTTGTGCACCTGCCCATTTGCCACTTTTTATCGAGAACCATTTCTAGAAAATGTCTGTTACAAATTCCAAAAATCCATTCCAGGGTTTCTCTGTCATTTCTTGTTCCAGCTCTTGGGGCTACCACTTACTATTTCATAATTTTCACCTTGCCCATCTTTGTCTCAAGTTTACTTGCAGTGATCGTGGACACAGGACTTCAACGTTAACTTCTCAAAGCACCATTTACACAGTATGTAATGCTCTCACATTTTACCCAAGGCTTGAAGATAGCATAAATTATACCGCTGAAAATTTATAAACTGGTACATCAGGCACCTTTGCTTTTCCACATATCTGTCCATTTCTCTCCTCATCCCCAGCCTTTCTTCAGAGGATGATTCTCTCCTTCTAATTCAGGGATTCTCTCTTCTCTCTACCAACCGTACAGTTGACAATAGAAATTTCCCAGAACACGAAGACCATTTTTATATTGTTCAATAAATTACTGATCATCTTTATCTGAATTATCTGTATGTGGTTAAAATCTTGATGTTCCCTAAGAACAATTGATGTTTCCTGGCTTTACGTCTAAATGACTAAAAAGAGCCAACAGAGGAGCGTGTCACCCAAGGGCTCTATCAAATGAGATACTCCAGCTGCAACAGTTTTAGTGTTCTAAGTACAACTTTAACAGCAAAAATTACAACAGCTTTTATTTAGTGTTTGTGTCTATACAACATGTATGTCATAGCTTCTTACACCTTATGTCTCTGAGGACTAAATGAAGCTGTTTAAGTTATGATATAAGCGCGTAGTTCTATACAGATATAAACTGTTAGGTAGTATCTACGACGCTTTAGAGAAAGGAATATTTGTGTCCTGTAATTCATTTTTCCAGCCTATTTGAAGTTAGAAGGTGTAGTTCTCAGAGATGTCCACAAGGTGTTAGCAACTACACATTAATTGCTTAAAATAACAAACTTCCCTGTGTTTTTCTCATCTGGCCCAACAGAGAGGAACCTAGGGATATTGGCAAACATAGGCTGAAGATATTTAGGAATATCTTTTTTTTTTTTTTCCTCCCAAATCAAGAATTTATTATTCTTTTTGGCCAAGATAACACTAAATTTCTCCAACTGCAATCTTTCCTCCATTTTGCTGTTCTTACGATCCTGGGATTTTATCATCCTGATGAGCTAAAAATGATCCAGTTTGGGACCAGGTTGGACATTCAGGAGTGGCTGCTATCTCTGTACGCTGCACAGGAAGGCAATTAAGTTCCTTTGTGGCTCTAAAATTCCAACCAAGGTCATCCTTAGGCCTACTTTTTCAAAGTAGATTGTAAAGTGATCTTCCCACATACCTGGTAGTTTTTCTGTCTTTTAAAAAATGTGTTTATGGGAGTTGTTTATATTTTAGATCCTAGTACTTTGTTTTTTATATACACATAAAGTATCAAAAAGTGAACCCACCAAAGTACAACCACTGTCCCAGTCAATAAATGGAAATTTACGTATTTTTCTTTTACTGTGTGGCTTGCTTTTACATCCTCTTAATGGTATTTTTTTGATGAATATATGTTGTAGTATGCTGTGAAAATGGCTGTTACACTCTTCGACTGTGATCGTGCAAATACTCATCAAGAAGTGGAAATTCTATTTCTTAACTCTGTGAATCTGAGCTTAGGCATGTGATTTGCTTGGGCATTAGTAAGCATGATGAAACAAGACGATAGAAAAGTGCTTATACATTAAAGCTTGCCTTCTCTTGTTGGGAATCCTTCTGCCCTCATGTGAACACACCTGGCTTAGATTCCTAGAGGATAAGAGACCACAAGCAGTGAGATTACAACATTGGCTAGAGCTCAGGGGAAGAGGAGGAGAGACCTACGGAATTCACGAAGTCAGGAGAAGCCGTGATGAGAGAAAGGACCACTCTGACCATTTCAAATCCTGGCTGCTTCAAGAATGGAGCTGCTGAGTGCATGGAGCAGGAGTTGGCAAAAGCCACAGCTGTGCCCTTCATATGAAGCTACTTGGAGGTCACAGGGGCGAAGAGGGCCTTCTTGGCCCCCAGGCCAGCAAGACCACTAACAGGGTTCCTGTGGACCCACATAGGAGCAAGGAGCCACAACAACCAAAAAAGGGAGCCACTCAGAGGCTGGTGAGTCATCGCAAGGGACCAGCACACGGCCCGTCCCATGGGAAGTGTTTGGAGTACGGGCGGTGAGGGAGACGGGCCCACCAGGGGAACACTGAGGCACAGCAAGGACAGCTGATATGCCTGCCAGTCAGTACAGGCCCACTCTGTGTAGACTGGTCAGGAATATAGAACTGTAGGGGGTGAAGTTTGCTGAAAAGATTCAGGCCCAGATCGGAGTTTCTACACAACCCAGGTTTACGAGCCCTTACCAGACCTGGAGGTACCTACAAAGTCAGCCATTAAAACCTGAACTGCACAAAAAGCCTTCCCTGGGGAATCAGCAGCAAAGCAGCAATTTAGTTCAACCACGGGGCTCAAGTGCTGGTCCCCGCAGGAAGTTCCCCCATTTTAGAAGTAAGCAAAAGACAACAAATTAGTTGCAGTGCAGAGTTTAAGTGGTGGAAACAGCAAATAATCCAACACAAACTGATAGAAAAAACAAAATACCCACAGACCAGAAACAGTTTGATATTAACGAGTAAAAGTCTCATTTCACCAAAGAACACCTGTAAAACCTAGGACTGGAAGTCCCCTAGTCCTCCAAGCCAGGGAGGGGAAAGGGTGCGGGGCCTCAGCCATGCCCCCCGATACCCACAACCATCCCAGTGATGACCTCTGAGTCACCACAGGAAGCCCCCAAACCAGGATGGTAGGGGGCCTCAGGCTTCGGCCACACCTCACCTCCTTAACACACACAACCAGCCCAGTGATGACCACTGAGCCACTGCAGGAAACACTCCAGGCTCCCAAGGCAGGGCAGTGGGGAGCTGAGGGCTTAGACCACACCGCCTGACAGCAACAACCAAGCCACCACTAAAAGCCCTCTGGTCTCCCCAGCAGGAATGAGGGGGGTGCCATGGGCCTCAACCATGCTCTCCCTCCTTCCTCCTTCTCCCACCCTATTTCTTTCCCTCTTCCCTTCTCCCCTTCCCACCCAACTATGCAACAGTGACGTCTTAGAACGTAAAAACAGATGGAGCCAGGGATGGTCCCCTCCTGTGACCAGGCAAGGAGCACACCAAAACCACCACTTCCATGTTACCACAGCTACCACAATAGCCACTGCTGTTGCAAAAGTGACTAGACACCACAACCACCATACAGATGGCCTGCCAGCCACTCAAGTGCATTTGCCAGCGGAGACCAAAGAAAAGAAAAGGATGTCTCTCTCCACAAAGCCCATTCCAGAGTGACAGAAGAAGCATCTGCTCTATGATAATATTGGGGGACCTGAACACACCTCTCAGCATTGGACAGATCATCTAGGCAACAAATCAACAGAGTAACCATTACTCTTTCAGGGGGAGAGAAGAAATCTAGGGTAATTAGAGGGGGGAAGGAAGTGGGAGAGGGGGATACGGAGAGACTGGATAAGGGGTGTAAAGAATAAGTATGATTTGCAATAATGCATATGCTAATAATATTGATTTGATCAACATACATCAACGTCAAACCCCCCAAATATGTATAATCAGTTATAATTCAATAAAAATAAAAAAGATTACAGCATCCATCACAGCCTTCCCAGACATCTAAGCTGAGGCCCTAAACATGTACGTGAAACCATCTGCCTTCACCTGAGCCAGCCAAGATCAAAGAATCGCTCAGACAATCCACAGAATAATAGTTAATAATAAATGTTTGTTGTTTTAAGTCACTATGCTTTTGAGTGATTTATTATGCAGCAAAAGTTAACTGGTGTACCCCTCGCCCCCAATCTTTTGTGCTACTATTATTATGTGTTTTACTTCTCTGTGTTATAAACTTCATAATACAGCATCATTACCATCATCATTACTGTGGTGTTAAACTGTCAATATTCTTTTGTATTAACCCATAATTTGCCTTTTAAAATGTTCTTAATCTCTTCCTGAAGTTCTTGCTTCCATATGGTATTGTTTTGTTTCAGCTTAAAACATTTCCTTTATTTCTTGCAGTGGATTTCAGATTGTAATAAATCGTCCTAGATTTAGTCTGAAAACAGCTATACAAGTATACTTCAAACAGCTATACAAGTATACTTCAAAAACCTCATGGAAAAAATAGAATTAAAAGATAATGTGAATCTTTCCATGAACTTCTTGAAGATCCTTGTATTTAGCATTTATAAGAGTATTTTAGGCTGGAAGTACTATTCTTTCCGTATTTTGAAGATGTCATTATATTGTCCTCTAGCTTTCTATTGTTTTCCAATCTCTATTTTATTTCTTTCTGTTCTTACCTTTGTTATTTCCTTCCTTCTGCTAACTTTGGGCTTAGTTTATTCTTCTTTTTCTAGTTCCTTGGAGTGTAATATTAGATTGCTTATTTAAGGTCTTTTTTTTTTAAATATAAGCATTTATTGCTATAAACATCCCTCTCAAAACAGTTTTTGCTGCATTACGTAAGTTTTGATTTTTTTTTTTTTTAAGTTTTGATGTTTTATTTCCATTTCCATTTCTCTCAAGGTACTTTCTAAAATTTCCCTTTTGATTTCTTCTTTGATCCATTGGTTGTTCAGGAGCATGGTATCTAATTTTCACATATTTGTGAAGATTTCTCCTGCTATTGATTTCTACTTTCATTCCATTTTTATCAGAAAAGATGGTTGATATAATTCCGATTTTCTTATATTTGTTAAGGAATGTTTTATGTCCTAACATATGATCTATCCTGGAGAATGTTCTGTGTGAATTTGAGAAGAATGTGTATTCTGTAGTTGTTGAATGGAATGTTCTGTATATGTCTGTTAGGTCTGTTTTTTCCTAAAATGTAGTTTAAGTATGATGTTTCCTTTTTGATTTTCCATCTAAATGATCTGTCCATTGTTGAAAGTGGGGTATTAAAGTCCCCTTTTATTATTATATTGTTGTCTATATCTTCCTTCAGGTCATTTAATAATTGCTTTATACATTTAGGTGCTTCAATGTTAAGTGCATATATACTTACAATTGTTACACCCTCTTGATGAATTGATCCATTTATGAATATATAATGACCTTTTTATCTTTATTCATGGTTTTTGACTTAAAGTCTGTTTTATCTGATATAAGTATAGCTATCTTTGCTCTCTTTTGGTTTTCATTTGCATAGAATATATTTAATCTCTTCGCTTTCAGTCTACATCTGTCCTACTAGTCAAGTGAGTCTCCTGTAGGCAGCTTATAATTAGGCCTGTTTTTTTATCCATTCAGCCACTGTGGTTATTTTGATTAAATAATTCAATTTATTTATATTCAAGGCAATTATTGATAGGTAAGGACTTGCTACTGCCATTTTGTAATTTGTTTTCCAGTTGTTTTGTAGATCTTTTTTTTTTTTTTCTTCCTCATGTGCTGTCTTTCCTTGTGGTTTGATAGTTTTCTATAGTGGTATGCTTTGAATCCTTTCTTTTCATGTTTTGTGCAATTACTATAGATGTTTGCTTTGGGGTTACCATGAGGCTTACATAAAACATCTTGTACTTGTAACAGGCTATTTTAAGCTAATAACAATTTAACTTTAATCATATACAAACTTTTACTTTGGTTCTCCCCCCCACATTTTATAATTTTGGTGTGAAAATTTACATCTTATATCTTAATTTATTGCAGCTTTAGTTTTTAAAATAGTTTTGTCATTTAACTCTCCTGTTAGAGATAAAATTGCTTTGCACTTCACTATTACAGTACTAGAGTTCTGAATAGGATTATGCATGACTTACATCACTGTGTTTTGTCCTTTTGTATGTTTTATGTTATTAATTAGTGGCATTTCATTTCAGCTTAAAGAAATCCATTTAGCAATTCTTGTAAGGCAGGCCTAGTGATAATGAACTCCCGTAGCTTTTGGTTATATGGGAAAGTTTTTATTTCTCCTTCATTTCTGAAGGACAGTTTTGCCAAGTAAAGTATTTTTGGTTGGCATTTTTTTTGTTTTGTTTTTTGGTTTTTTTTCCCAAAATTTTAAATATACCATCTCATTCTCCTCTGACCTTCATGGTTTCTTCTGAGAAATCCACTGATAGCCATATTGGGTCTTTCTTGCATGTGATACATTTCTTATCTCTTGCTGTTTTCAGAAGTCTTTCTTTGTTTTTGATTTTTGATAATCTGAGTATGATGTGTCTTTGTAAACCTCTCTTCAAGCTGAATTTTATTAGAGGCCTCTGAGCTTTCTATACCTGGATGCTGGGGAAATTTCAGCCATTCTTAAATATGCTTCCTGGTCCTTTTCCTCCCTTCTCTGCCTAATCCCATTGTGTGAACATTAGTTCTCTTGATGGTGTCCCATAATTCTTACATGCCATCATTATTCATTTTTCTTTTTCTCCTCTGACCAGATGATTTCAAACATCTTGTCTTTGAGGTCACTGATCCTTTTTCTCCTTGGTCAAGTATGCTGTTGAAACTCAATATTGAGTTTTTCAGTCAATAGGATTATTTATCTCTAGGATTTCTATTTTATTGTTCTTGTTGTTATTAATGTTTTCTATCTTTTTGTCAAAGTTCTTATTTTGGTGGTGAATTATTTTCCAAATTATATTTAATTTACTATCTGTTTTTTCTCATATTTCCTTGAACTTCTTTAAGAGGATTATTCTGAATTCACTGTCAGTCATTTTTTAGATCTTCCTTTCTGTAGGGTGTATTATTGGAGCTTTGTTAGTTCTTTTTGGTGATGTTATAATTCCCTGATTCTTTGTAACCTCTGTGTTCTTGCATTGGTATCTGTGTATTTGAGAAAGCAGCCAGTCCTTTCAGCCTTTTCATGTGTTCTTTGGCAGAGATAGACCTTCACTATTTAGTCTAAATTGGGATTTTGCATGGCCAGTTGGCAACAATTATGGGTGAACACACATTGCTGTCAGGCTCTCTAGTTGGGCTAGATTGCTGCCTGTGCTCTGAGGTTGAGTGGGGTTGCTGGCTCTGCTCTGTGGTCTGGTGAGATAACTTGCTGGACTTCACAGTCAGGTGGAACTGCTGGCTGAGCTCTGTGATTACCTCTGATAATGAAGGGATGCAGGCTATATTCCCTGGGTTGGCAGTACTGCTGTTTGGAATCTCTATTTGGGCAGGGACATAGGCTTGGTTCTGAGGCTAGGCAAGGTTGCTGAGGTCACTGCTTGGCCATTCACAATGGACAGGGCCAGAGGCTATTCTCCACAGATGTGCACAGTCTTAAGTTTTCCCCATTGCTTGGACTCAGGTAGAATCTCAGGCTGCACTCCAAAGCTGGGTGGGGTCACCATTCAGTTGCTAGGGTTGAGAGGGCCAGATGCTATGCTCTGTAGATACGCAGAGATACAGGTTTGCCTTTTGACCTGAGGAATCATGATGCAGAGCACCAAGTCTGATTGGGGTCATTGATCAGTTGCTTGTGTCTAGCAAGGGCAGATATTCTCTTCCACAGATATTTATACAAGTGGGCTTGCCACCCAACCTGAGGAAGCCTTATTCAGAGACTCAAGGCTGGGAGGGGTCACTGCTTGACCTCTGGAGTTGAGAGGCCATGTGCCCCTCTCTGCATATGTGAGAGTACATCAAATAGTTTGTTAATATGGTATAAAGTGATAATAAGAATCTTTCCATGAACTTTTGAAGATCCCTAATATGTGTGGACATGCACTTGCCTCTCAGTTTGGGGAAGCCTTAAACTGCAATCAGGCTGGATGGGGGCACCACTCAGATACTGGAGTTGGGCAGGGCTAGATGTTGTTTTCTGCAGATGTGCAGGGACATGTGGTTGTTTTCTGACCTGGACAAGCTTTGGTAGAGAACTAAGGCTGGGTAGGGAAGCTGGCTAGGTACTATAGCCCAGCAGACCTATCGAAAGTGCTTCCTACAAAGCACTGTCATTGGCTGGTCAATACAGTTGGGTGCCTCCATTGGCCAGGATGCAGAGCCACCACCAAGAGTTGTGTACTGGTCTCTGTGAGACCCATGCCTTTCTTTGTTTCTAACTGATTCCAGGTGATTGAGCCCTGCTGATGTTCCTGGTGTTAACCACAGGGGCAAGACAGAAGTGGGCCTCCTGCAAAGACTTCCAGAATGCTAAAAGAACTGACTGTCCACCTCCAGCTCTCTTTTCCCACCATAGATACTGTAGGCCAAGGGGAATCCTCTCTGTGGTAATATGCTGGCTTGGAGAGGGGACAAGGTGGTAAAATTGAAATTGTTCCTCTTATCCTTCTAATGCAGCTTAACAGTTCTGTGATACTAGAGGGTATCTCAGCCTCAGTCCCAAGTTCTGGGATTTTCACTCATGTATTTTTGTCTGTTTTGTCTGTGGATAGCTTCTAGTTAGATTTCTGTAAGAGGAACTGGAGTCAGGGAACTTCTATTCTGCCATCCCACTGATGTCACTTCTCTTATTTTGTTCTTGAGAGAGAATATTTAAAATTTTCAGCCATCTTTGTTCATCTTTTCTGAATTAACATGCCTTTTTTTTAATCAGTTGATAAGAAATGCAAATGTAGAGAAGGAACAATGGTAGTGAAAAAGAGAAGTCAAGGTGAAATGAGTCCTGTAGCCCCTGCAGCCATCAAAAGTGACATCATGGAGCAATGTTCTGCACCAGAAGTCTCTCCTCATATTAAGGTAAAAAGGGGTGGAGTAGCCTTAGCCTTCATAAGAGCATTCTCTAGTTGCTATCTCTGTCATTTCCCATTGGGGCCCCTCTCTTTGTCTCACCGCATGCAAGTAAAGAAAGAAAAGCTATAATATGAAAAGTATGTCCGGGTAACAAAAAGAAAAGTTGCCTCGGGATCATCAAATAAACAGCTATTGAATCTCCAATCTTTGCCAGACCCAAGACACATTAACACATTGTTACAAGTTGGATTCTGTAAGAAGAAAACTGTGAGATAGCTGTTTTCAGGAACTATATTTTAGAGTGCTTTCAAGATTAATATTTGTGAGAAGTGAAAGAAGTAGGGGAAGAGGAAGGGTTTCTGGTCTAATGCAGTTGCAACTATGGCCTCAGCCCATCCCACAGGGAGCTCAGAGTTGAGAATGCCTTTCAGGGTTGTCATGATTTGGATAAAAGGGCCCTTTCATACACATGCGTTGACTAAGGTGAGGTGGCTCTCTTCATGCCTGGAGAGATTGGCATCTGTGAATATGATTAGTGTTGAGAAAGCAGCAGACAGCATCTGAGAGGTTCACCATAGAATCTGCTACACACACTCAATTTTATTTCCTATGAAGAAGGTATCTCATCATTTTATTGATGTGTGAGCTATAGAAACTGATTATATATACTTCATTCTCTTCATCTCGAGCAGCTGCTTCCTCTGGATTTGGCCCAGAAACTTCTGGAGTTGTCCGAGAAACAAGGTCCAGCCTTTCAGTCATCAGGAATGAAAGTATGAGTTATTTAATCTGAAAGACCAACCTAAAGATATATGGGACCAAAAAGAAGAAATTTTGTAGCAGAGCTTGGTGAAGCTGGCATTTTCCTGCATTGGTCCGAATTATTCTGTTGCAGTGTCCATCCGGGTCCCTTCATGGGCCTGTGCACCAGGTCCCACCAAAGATCCAATTCAGAAACTCCTGCATTTGTCCTTTTATGCCTCTGTTATTTTTTGTTTGTTTGTTTATTTTTGTATTTCCCTTTGGCTTTGGACAGCAAGTAGCTTTTTAAAAGTAGTATTAACTTCTAAAACAGACCAAAAAAAAAAAAAAAAAACCTCCCATCTCTGTTAATTTGGAAAAACAGAAAATGCACGCGTGCACGCGCGCGCGCACACACACACGCAAAAGAATAAAATTACCTAAAATATTCTATCATCTAGAGAAAACCATATTTGACATTGGTAAATATCTTTCTAGTATGTTTATGTGTGTTATTTGTTTATTTATCCAATAAGAAACACATTATACATTCTGTTTAGGGCCTTACCCTTTATAGAATCATTTATAGAGGTTATGATAAACTTATTCCTTTAAGGCATTTTTAATATTTGCATAGTAATCTATTATGTGACTAAATCATATTTTATGTAATCAAAACTTCTTTTTGATATTTAAATTATTTTAAATTTGTATAATTACAAATAACGATATATAATTTTTTATGTAAACCTAGTACATAACTCATTATTGCTAAAGTTAAATTTGTAAAAGTAGAATTGATTCTCTTTTTTAATTTCCCCTTTAACTCACTTGTAGGATTTCTGACCTAGGTCTCTCCCTTTACTCATATTTAACTTAATCTGTACTTTTATTATGCACAGGGCCATTTTCAGGAATTTGGAGAGCCTTGTGTAGGTCATTGAGCTCCCTCACTTTTATAAGAGAGTAAAATGAATATTCAGGACATCATTGGATGGAGAAACATGGACATCTTATGTCCTTTCCTTATGGAATCAGTACAAGAAGACAGAATCAGTTTTACCCCTTTGCCTTAGCAATTTTTCAGAGATTTTATGCACTCTTTACATACAGTAGATGGCAAAACAAGGATTAAGATTCATGAAATCTGCCTCCCAAACCTGTTACACTGTCTCATCTGGATGTAGGATTTGACATCTTCCTTCTGCATTCTCTTTTCCGTTAGGTAATTCTACTTCTCAAATATCTTCCTGACCCCTCTATATCTCTTCCTTTGATTCCACCTATCTTTGGCTGGCTTCCTGAGCTTTAACATTGTAAGTGAAGTAAGATTCCCTCAATAGTACCTTCTTTACTCACAGCATATATCTTTCTTCAATTGTCTTCAGCCTGAGCAGAAACAGATGGTGGTCCAGCAGGAATCTGTCAGGAAAAAAGAGTTGCAGAAAGACCATGTGATAGTCATGGTGCTGGAAGCAATGAAGCCCTTTGAGTTTGAGACCCAAGAAGGGAAGCAAGAGATATTTCATGTTATAGTGGCTACTGAGAGGGAATTCTTTTTCGTAAAAAAATTTTAATACACAGCTAAAAGATAAATTCACCCCAAAGGGAATAATTATAATATCAAAATATTATTGACACCATGGTTTCCGGGAGGTGAATAATATGTCACTTGTATTTGATGCTGACTCAGACCAAAAGGTCAGTGTCCCAAAGAACATTGTCAGAAAAGCTGGTGAAACTCCAAAGATCAATAAGCTTCAAACTCAGCCCCATGGAACAATTGTGAATGGGCTGTTTGTAGTCCAGAAGGTTAGTTCCCATGTGTAATTTAAATATTGGTTAGTACAAATAACATATTCTCCACTGTGAGCTTAAAGGGATGTTAGAAATTTTTTATTTTGATGCCTTCCTATGTTGACAAAATCTAAAAAAATAAACCCCAAAGTACTAAAGAGTTGAAGAGTTAATGTACCAAAACTCATACAAAAACTCAAAAAAGTATTTTTATTTTCAAGAGGATGTCACAATTCTTTTTTAACTTCTTTTTATCGTTGTAACCTCTGAAAAGATTACTTCATATACAGATAATTTTTACCCTGTGTCTTAGTTGTGTACTTTATACATATTATCTTCAAGTAACAATTGTTGTGAATGCAAAATAACTGAAGTTGAATAATAAACCAGAATAATTGACCTGAAAGACCAATAAATAGGACAGGATTAAAGAATTATGATTAACTGAAGAAAATAGAAGAAAGAATTATTATGAGGAAACTTACTAGATGTCAGAAATAATAAAGGATTATGACTCTGAACTTAAGGGAATTATCCATATGACTACTTTTTCTGGTCTAGGGCAGAACCTGAAGAACCACAGAGGGAACCTGCTAACCTTTCATCCAGGAGCCTTAGGATTACTTCTGCTGTCCACGGTTAGTTGCAGATGGACTGATAGAAAAAAATATGTCCTCCTGGAAAATTAAAGCATATAATGGCCATGGATAGAAAAGCCATGGTCTTTATCCCAGTTTTGAGCCTTAGATTTGGCCAACCATCCAATAATATATATTAATTTAATTCATAAAATTATACTTAAAATACTGTCCCTTAGGTAACTGATATCATGTTCCCTTTTGATCTGGAAATAATTGTGAATTATTTCTTGTCCTTGATTCCTTACTCTGTTTTAGACTCTTTACCAGGTCTTGCATCACTGACTTATATGCCTCCTGGATTTGTTTCTTTAATTAACTCTCCTCCCACCCCAGGGTCTTCCTTTCCCCTGACTATTCCAGCTAATGGCCCTGGGGAAGCCTCATCTTCTCCATTCTACTGGTTGTTGCTTCTGTAGGCCATCTGGCCTCCAAAAGGAAGAAAACTTGGGACTGGAAAGATTGACACGAGAGGCAACATGTTCTAAGAAAGACATGTCTGACTATCTGAAATGCTGACATCTATTAGATATATTCCTGTTAATTTAAAAGGTGGATTTTTCTCTTATATTTCTCTCTGGAGGCTCACATGTCTGATGTCTGACTGATATGGCCTTACTTAATCTGATTATCAGAGATTGTGTGTCAATTTCCTTTTGCAGAAAACCGAACAGAAGAATGGTGTATTATTTGATGTCAGTGACAACATAGGGAGGATGGAAGTGTTGGTGCTTGGAAAACCGAATGATACGAAATGTGAGGAAGGGGATAAGCTTCGACTTACGTTCTTTGACCTGTCAAAAAGTGGAGAAAACCTACAGCTGACATCTGAAATTCATAGTACCTTTAAGGTGGGAACTGCGTGGAAGAAAGTCAACTTCCCAAGGTGATGATATTTTTTGTTTCTGTCAGAAAGCTGGACAGGTGCTACTGAACAGGGTATGGTATGGAAGACTGTGATATGTAGTACTCCTGCATCTCGCAGAACTGAGGAAACTCCTTTTAGAAAATACACATCTTAGATAGAAAATTCAGAGTATATGGACTTCATAAGGCAGAGACATGCACTGTTGTGCTCACAGAGCCCCAAAAAGAGTTCCTTGGGAACACTGCAAGTCTAATGCATACAGCCTGCCTAAAGTTGGATACATCATTCTGAGTAAAGTATATAAAAGTGGACGCAGACCGTAAATACCTGGAGGACATATTTCTCAGAGGTAGTCCAATCATCTCCGCACCTACCGTGGTCCAAGGCAGTTGAGTCAGTGTACACCACTACTCCTGTCCTTCTGTCTCACCTTCATACCAACCCTACTGCTACTACTTGGTTCTCTTCCCTGTGTCTCAGTGTCATTTGCACTGATGTCTCTCTCCCTTTGTAAGGTTAGGGGCGGGGACTTGAGACTACTGTATGTTTGCCCTTGTTAAGTAGGAGTGTATATCTCAGGCAAGATGTTAACTTCAGGAGAGTGGTCCAAGAATGAGCAATGTACTAGGAGGAAGCAAAGAGATAATTTTATAGGCAGAGGAAAAAAAGGTACACTTCAGGAGGACATAGTAACTGCATGTAGAGGCAGAGTAACTTATCAGCTGCATCTCAGACTATTTATTTTTCACCATGCAGGCGATTAAGACCAAAAAATAAAGTGAAAAGGACCAATTCAAGCCAACTGGTCTAGGCATCATTTAATTGAAGAATACCTGATCCGTCCTCTTCAACTGGATTGTGAGCTACCTGAGAGCAGCAGTTCACAGACTTCTCTCTCGACCAAATTAGTCAGGAGAGGATAATTGCTGGATAAACAACTCCAAAATGTGAACATATTATCACAATAAAAGTTTATTTCTTATTTGTTACAGCCCTACAATCTGGTTTAGTTTGTCAGTGCCTGATCTCAAGCAAAAATACTAGCAATATATTGTGTATTTGTAGAATATTTAAAGTAAAATATATGGCAACAGTGGCCCAAAATTATGACAGGGAGGAATTAGGAGTGTATTGTTGTAAGGCCCTTATACCACATGTGAAGCAGTACAGTATTATTTGAAAGTAGAATTTGTGTAGTTAAAGATGTATATTGTGAACCCTAGGGCAATGACTAAAAACTATTTTTAAGAGTGATATAATAACAAGACAATTGTGGAGAAAGGTAGACATAGAGACTGATGGAAGACAGTAGAGAGGCAAAGAATAGGCCCTCACATGTTCAGTCTATTGGTTTTTACAAACACAATTTAATGAAGAATAGATAACCTTTCAACAAATAATACTGGAATAACTGGATATCCATATTAAAAAATAATAAACCTAGCTCATATTTCACTCTGTGTACAAAAATTAACTTAAAGTGGGTCATTGGCTTAAATGTGAAAACTTAAAACTATAAAACTTTTAGAAGAAAACTCAGGAGAGAATCTCTGTGACCTTGGTTTAAACAAAGATTTCTCAGGTATGGTACCAAAAGCACAATCTACACAAGATAAATTTTTAATAATTTTAACTTCATCAAAATGAAGAACTCTATTCTTTGAAAGATACTGTTAAGAGCATTGAAAGGCAAGTCATAGATTGGAGCTTAATATTTGCTAGTCACATAGCTGATAAAGACCTTTCTATCTGTAATTTATAATAAACTCTTGAAATTCAATAATATGAGAACAACCAACTAAATTTTTTGAATGGGCAAAAGTGACAGGGGTGACAAATAAGCACATGAAAAGATACTCAGCACAATTTATCATTAGGGAAATAAAATTAGAACTAAAGTGAGTTACCACTATACATTTATTAGAATGGCTAAAATTAAAATGGATTGACCTTACAAGTGCTGGCAAGAGTGTGGATGAACTGGAACTGTCATATAATGCTGGATGGAATGTCAAATGGTACAACCACTGTGCCAAGAACTTTGGCAATTTTTAAAAAGTTAACATACACCTACAATGCTAAGGTCTGAGGGGGATGCAGAGCAACTGAAACACTTACTGCTGGTGAGAATGGAAATTGTTACAGTCCCTTTAGAAAAGAGTATGGCTATTTCTTATAAATTTAAACATATCTTTATCACATGACCTAGCCATCTCACTCTAAGTTTTTTACCACTTGAAATGATAACAGGTGTTCACAGAAATAGCTGCATGTGAATATTTATGGAAGTTTTATTTGTAATTATGAAAAACTGCAAACAACCCAATTGTCCCTCATGTGGGGAATAATAGATAAACTTAGGTGGATCCACAAAATGGAATTGTATTCAGCAATAAAAAGGAATAAACTACTGATACACACAACTACACAAATGAATCTTAAATGTATTATACTAAGTGAAAGAAGCCAGATCCTTTCACAATTCTGTGTACATTTTAATTACATTTTATGACATTTTGGAAAAAGGCAAAAGTATAAGTAAAGACTAGATCAGTGGTTGCTGGGGGTCTGGAGTTAGGGAAAGAGTTGAGAACAAAGCAGCATGAAGGAAATTTTTGTTATAATGAAACTATGCTACATCTCGATTTTTCTATATTCTATATCTCGATGAAACTATTCTATATCATGTATATAAATGCATTCTGTATACATGACTGCATGCATTTGTAAAAACTCACAGAAATTTCTATTAATGAGTAAATTTTACTGTATACATATGATACCATAATAAACATGGAAAATATGCATCAATTTGGGAGATAATATTGTGGATGTTTTAACTATGGTTTTAATTGTGTTTTTCTATTCTCTGGAATAAGCAACCATTGCTATTATAATAAATATGATGAAACTCTTAAAAAAGACTCATAAAAACTAGATTGGGCATTTTAGAACAATGAATATTTCTCATCCATCAGCTTAATACCCACAGTGTGTTAAGGTGACAATAATACGATTATTAAGAACAATATCCTCAGAAGTATTATTTGGGACATCACTATGGCAATATTATTAACAATTATGTTCATACCATTTGACCCAGAAATTCCACTTATAAATACTTAACCTAGATATGTTTGCTTATGAGCATTAATTGAACATTGTTCTTAAATTAGGAATAATTGGAGTGCTCAATAATAAAATACTAGCTGAATAAATCATTATAAATTAGTTATTGAACATAACAGTTTAAGATGTAAGAGTTAGATTTATATGTTCTGACACATAAGGATTTACAAGCATAGCATACTATAAAATAAGGCATGCAGGATACAAACAATAATTTATCATTGTACTTTCTTCATTGTTTAGTACATGGTACCTAACTGCTAAGTCCTTCAGATAGATTGACTCACTTAATGGCCTTGACAGCCATGACAATTATATTGATACTACTATTAGCCCTATTTTTGCAAATGAGGAAACTGAGGCATACAGTTAGGTGTGCCTCTTCTAATCATAGTCATATTCTGATACTTTAGAGGTCCTCTCAGAGATATTTCTCATCCTCTTGCATCCCTTAAAACCACTTGGTAGAAACTGGTCTCTAAGATGTCTATGGTGGCAGATTAGCAGCTCTGTGAGCTGTTCTGACCTTCTCTGGTCTACACACTTCAACTTCCAGGAGAATCTCGGCTTCTCACCTTCTTTATGTTTGTTTCAAAGATGAGCTTTGATATGTGGTATGGTGCAAAATTACAAGATAGAGGGGAATTGTGGCATTAGAGGATGAAGCTATTCAAGTGAAAACAAAATCGAAGAGGCAAACTTTTTGGGGTAAGTCATTTCTTGCTTATCTCATTTAGAGACACCACTGTCCTTGGACGTTACAAGTTCAAAAGGGAATTAGCACGATGTCAAGGAAAGCAGACATTAGTAGTCAGTTGTATAACTCGTCATCACCATTATCTGCCTACTCAAGAACAGACAATTACAGAAAGTTTACATAAAGTATTGTGAATATGAGGTATTAGAATAGCTTACAATACAAACATCATTTGTGTATGAAGTTCTTTTCCTTAGTGTGCATAAGTAAAATTTGAATTTAGAGGAAGTGTTAGCAGTCTGTGACATCTCAGGATGGAATCTGTAACTAACTAGCTAAATGACATGATTCTTACTGCTTCACTCAATCACCTGAACTTCAGTTTCCTCATTTTTTTAAGAATAATATTCGTTAAGGAAATATAAAAATGTCTAATTGGCATGTGAGACTACTAAAGTAAAATACACATAATCAGAAAGGAGGCAGTGTAAGGTAAAACCATACAATGTTATTCTTTCGATCTTTGGCTCCAGATCATAATGGTAGAACTTTAATTCTTTTTTTCCTTAGATTAGTTGGGCATAAGTAGCCTTGAACCCTCACAGTAGCAGACTTCTCCATTTTATCACTCATAATTTCCTGCTCATCACCATATTCTACCCCCTAATGTACCTACTCCAAACTGAAACTACAGCTGGATTCTAAATCAAGTTCTCTAATTTACTGTCTAAGGGTCATTAGAAAAATGATTTTGCCTTTCTGTTCCTGATTTTTCATATATTATAGGTAGAGTAAAAAGAAGAAAACTATCAACTTTCTAAAGCTAATATGAAGATTAAGTGACACAAAATAATTGGAAACTATTGGGTGCCAAATATGTGATCAATAAATATTAAGATAAATTTCATTTCTGGGTATCTACTTTCTGCTATTCTACTCTAAAGACAATTAATTATCTTCAGTGTTTGACTAATGCAGGTCTTTCTGACTGATCTATCTGTGTGGAATGCAAGAACCAGGAAATATGGTTGGTGAGCTGCTAAGGAGCTGTTGGAACTTGTGTAAGTGACTGGGAAGAGATATTTCACATCAGACCGGGCCAGAAATTCTTCTAACATATACTAGTGCCTTCTTACAAATAACTATAAGGCACTTCATTTGGCAAAGACAAAAAAAAAAACAAAAACAAAAAAAAACACTCAATTAATTATGCCAGTTCCGGGAGACCAATTCTGAAAAGATATCCTTTATTCTAGGCTAATGTAACTGCTTCCCAAACACAGGGATTGACAATTAAAGCAAAGGTTGGATTTCAGCCCCTACCTGCCACCTTAGCCTGGGTTTTTTGAGCAAGGCACAGCCTGTTCATTCCTGACCAGGGCTTTATCCTTAAAGATCACGCACAAAGTATAAATCCAAACATTGTTTGAGGCCCTTGTGCCCCATGCTGATTTCAGGCCACACACTATTTTCTTCTAAGCAACTTATGAGTAGATTAAAAAGACTCCTGGAGAAGCACTCCTTTTTTAAAAATGATGTTTATTATTATTGTTAAACTATAAAGATTATAGATGCAAAATATGGCATTTAGAAAATATAAAAAAGTATAAAGAATAAAACAAAAAACACCCCTAACAAACCATTCCCTAGAATTAATAGCTGCTGTATATTGTATTTCAACTAGGTATATATATATATATATATATATATATATATATATATACACGTGTACATATACACACCCATTTTTTTCTCTGTACTTAGATCTTATCTCTACAAACACCATTATCAGTGGCATCCAGGTTTTTAGAAGGAGGGCTCTAGTGAAGTTTCCATATCTGAATCAAAATTGAGTAATTATTTCTGGCTTTTCTTGGCCTTGATGACCTTGAAGAAAGAGATAAAGATAGACGAGTTGAGATGCAGGTGGCCATACATTTCTTCCTTCACTCATACTATGTCTCCTCCCCAGGGATCACATCTCTTTCCCTATTTTCTTCAAAAATACTTTTTTCTCAATCTATATCTCTTTTAAAGAATTCCTGTCCTTTAAGTACCCCTCCCTGCTTTGTTGGGACCATGAAATCATATATTCAATTCTACCCAGCATAAGCACATGTGGAAGAACAGATGTCAAGAACAACAGGAGAGAGAAAGGAGCTGGTGTACCCCACGCCAGCAGTTGAGGGGAAGGTCCTCATTGGGCAGAAAGATTCTTGTGAAGGAAGATTTCTTGTGAAGGAATTCTGGTGCAATTCTTGTGAAGGAAGGTTTGGAATGTTTGACTGATGGCTTTGAGAACTGGAGAGATCTAAGAGCATGTGCATTTCTGTGTGCCTAGATAGGTCAGCCTTTGTATTTGATCTTTTTGCATTCCTATTCTAGCTTTAGTGTTTGAGGAATCCCAAAAGAATGTATGTGTCAGTGTGACAAAGAGCATGAACTTTGTCATCTAGATTCAACTGCCTGTGTCTGCTGTATTTTACTAAAGGCATGTACCTCTCTGTTCTGTTTTGCTCAGGGACATCCCTAGTAATTCAGGTCTGTTATGAGCTATGTTGACAGCCTTCTGTAGTAGAAAATATTTTCCCCAATTTACAGATGATGAACATAAACTTCCTAGTGTTTAAGTCTTTAGTCAACTAGAAAATCACAGAGCTAGGATTTGAAACAAATGTGCCTTAATCAAATCAAAATTCTTTTTAAGTTAACTCCCTGCTTTCATAAATTCAATCAATTCTTTATTGTTTAGCTTACATGTGATATCATTTGAAAGTCTCTCGAAATTTTCTTTCTTCACTATAATTACAAGTATCTTTTAAAAAATGATGGAAAGAAAGTTTATACACACTAAAAAGCAAGGCTTAGTTCTTTTTTAATCAGCTGAACTCTCTGTGTAATAGCAGTAGTATAGTTCTCTTAAAGTATAAACAAAACAAAATAATTTTCCACTTTGGAAGAGTGATGCTCCCGTGGAGCTCCCACCTTCATGTAACTGTGAATCACAGATCTCAGTTGCCACTTATCCACACTCAATGCCAATTCAAAGCAGATGAGTTTAAGTTTATCGCCTTCCTCACAGCTGATGCTAGTCAGTCGTCCATACACCACCACCTCCATCTTCCCTGTATTATCTTGTATTTCATAAAAAGTGCATTCTTCTCTCACATTTTTCTGCAAAAGAAAATGATCATTCATCTTCTGAGAATCGGATCAGGAATTTTCACTTCTGTGAGAAATACACAGCACTAATAGAAACTTTTTTCTCTGTCAGGGTAAATAGAGCTGTAAGTCCAGAATTACAGGTACCAAATAGCTTAAGATAATCCTGGTCAGAAAATCCTCCCTTTTGAATCCTCTCTTGAGGCTTCCTTGTTTAAGGTCTTACTCTGCTGATTTTTTCTAGAAAAATTGATGACTTTCCTAATTTTTTTCTGCTTTCACATCAGTGCAGCTGCAATTTCCTAAAGAGACTGGATACAGAGAAATCTGATTACCTTGGTACATTTTTTTGATACCTGCTCAAGAACAGAAAATAAATGCCATTCATGGCTTACTATGAGTCTGAGAAAGACTATTGCAAGTCTTCATTAAGTGGGTTATGTTATCTCAATTCGTAATTTTTCCTTCTATCTTCTGTATTCAGTCTTCTCCAATCTGCCCAAATCTTGAATCTAGATCAGGTAATCCCATCGTTCCATTTTCTATCTCACTTACTTTATTCATTGTTCTATAACTGCATATACAAAGGTATGTCAAAAATTTCATGTAAAAGTTGAATTACAAGATAATACAAATCTTTCCATGATCTTTTTGGAGACCTCCTTGTTTATGTACAGCCATTTAAATAGAGTGTATAGAAACAGCACCGGAAAAAGGAAAGAGCCACCCTAGAAGACATATACAATGGAGTGTGAAAGAATACTTTAAAAAAGAAGTTAGGACAGAAAAGCACAGCATTTTCAATGGTGTGTTGGGACTGAAAGACATACCTCAAGTCTAAGAATTCACCAAACTTCTATGCATTTTATTATCCATATTGCCAATTTATAAAGGATTAAACAACATGATTTCTCTAGTCTTTTTACTTCCATATTTCTCTTACTTTTTAATGCAGAAGTCAGTTGTTCAACAACATTTTGGTGAATGACTGAGTGGGAAGAGGTGAGAGCACTTTAGAGTCCAGATGATCAGAATCCCAGCTAAGTGCTGGACATAGCTGCATTCTAGGGAAGAGTATTCTATCTGATTTCTTACGCTGATTGTCACAACCAGGATCCAGACTTTGAAAGGATCTTTTATTCACAATGAAATTAAATTGTTCATTGATACAGATGGAGAAGAACTTAAAAAAACAAAATTCTAAGGATATATGTGTTAATATAAAGTCTGCACTCTCCTGGGCCAGGGTGGCTGTGAATGGATCATCACAGCTGATAATAAGCCAAGTTTCCTGGTGAATTATTTTCTAAAGAACTTGCCTAGTAATACCTTGAAAAGAGGAATGTTCAGAGATTACCTATTCCACATCCTGAAGTGGAAGATTTCACCCAACTATCCTTGGTTAGGGGAACCTTGATTTCCTGTCTTCAGTAGGTTGACCAAACTCCAGTTGGCAAGTTAAGAGTTTTAAAATCTGGGGTTGCAGAAGAAATTTTACCAAACAATGCTGTGGGCTTACCTTATGCACCATAAACACCCCATTCACAAATTTTTCTTTAGTTTGAGAGCAAAGATGATTGATTTTGGGAGTTGCATTGGCATTTTTAATCAGTCTGCTTGAGATCTCCATCTTTCGGTCAGCATTCACGTCAGATACACATGAGGCACTGTATACCTCCAGGAACCCATTGCGGCCAAAATAATCTGATATGGCAATGACCTTCTTTGGGGTGAACATCTCCTTCAGGTTGGTGTTAAAAACCTTCACTTGGAAGAATTCACTCTCAGTAGCTACTGTGGCATGAAACATCTTTCTCTCTCCATCTCTAAACTCATACACAAATGGTTCTGTTGCTTTGAGCACCGTCACTTCTTTGGGGCCACTCTGGTAACCATCTTCTTTGGAAGCTTCTTTAGGTACAGTCTTCAATCTTGGTTTCTATTTAGAATGAACACACCAAAACACAGGCACAATTAAGACAGGGAATACAAGTTCACTCTCTACTAAGAGCCATCCCGGGCTCTGTGTTGATCCTCAAGGATCACCTTAAGTGGGTGGAATTGGGGAAAACCTAGACAAAGATGGTATAATTTAGCTAATGGAAGAAATGGAGAAGATTTAAGGAGTAATTTTCTTTTTTATTGTTTTATGAGTGTGGAAGAAAGAATAATTTTTCATTAATGAGGATTAATCCAAGGATAAAAGATGTATCTCCTAGCAAGGGCTATGCAGAGGCAAAGGGTGAAGGCAATGCTGTGAAGAGACTCCCAAGAGAGTTGAGAATGAAAAGAGAATCTCAATTTTACTCCTTCCTGCTCACTTTAGTGACCAAATAAGACAGAAATAGAGAAGAAAATAAATCACTCTTAATAGTACTGAGAATGAGGAATGGTCTCAACCACAAACCATAGATTTCATAGGATTCCAGATGTAACTAACCCTAGTAGATAGGGGCATTTTAAAGACCGAAACCATAAACCAGTGCTGTGTTGCAAAAGGGATAGTAAGACCACCACTGGAAGAACCTCATGAGCTTCCCTAATTTTAAGGGATTCAGGCTAGAGGGTCTCCAGTTGGAACAATGGCAGGCCTTGAGGAGATTCATAAAATTGGAAGAGCTAGATGCAAGGGCACTTTTCTCTGACCCCCTGTCTTTCCAGTGCCCTGCACTATTTCTGAGTTTCAGGAGAGTACTCGTAGTTGGAGGGGAGGCTGCTGATCTAGGGAAGAAAGATGGAGGCAAAGGTGGACCATGGGAATCTCAGTGCCCAGTGCATGAAGCCAGACCAGCTGCTTCCACAGACCAGTGTTGCTCAGTGTGATCTAACCTGGAAAATTATACCTGCGGGTGATGGGGCTTAACTCTGATTGGCTTCTCATCAATGTGGCTGATTTATATCAGGAAGCAGGTCCCCAATGAAAGTTAATCAGTAACAAAGAACTTCACAACAGTGGTGACATTAGCACCCTGACAAAAAATGCACAGGATTTAAAAAAGGAATTATACAACTACTCTGAGGGTAATGAAGGAAACCTGAGGGATATATGTTCTTCTTATGTTTATTGCAGGTATAGAGAATAGTGGAAATAATCTAAAGCCAAATAATATAAGATCATTTTTATAATAAACAGAATAACCATACAATTTTTCTTGTGCAATAAAGGAAGTGGGAGCTAAAAAAACAAACGAAAGAAAGATACAACAATCACAATAATATGTTGAACTTTCAAAAGGAGAGAACATAACTGAGGTTACCAAAGGTGGGAAAGGGGGAAGGGTGGTAAGGAAAGGGAAGAATTGGTAAAGGGCTATGAAAAACCATTACATTGTATACTGTTGAATATATTAATTATCCTGATTTGAGCAATACACATTGCACACAGGTATCGATATTCAACTGTATTCCACAGATATGTACAATCAACTATGTTGCAACAAAAAAATAATTTAAATCTACATTGGTTGATTGAATGGCAGTTCAAGATATATTAAATGATTTTTAAAACTTTGAATTATAGGAAAAAAAGTATAATGTGCTGCAATCTGGGAGAAAACTATACTCTCTGTATATTCATAACAAAAGGTAAAGTCAGAAAGACTATACACCAAAATATGGCATTGATAAAGGAAAGACTTCAGATAGTTGAAATTAGATTGTTTTTGCCTATATACCTGCTTTTCTTAAGTTTTCTAAGATGACATTATTTGTGTAATAAAAAATGAAAGAGAAAGAACTGGTGATCATGTTCTGGTATTTCTCCACCCTGTTCTACTCTAAAGTATGGCTTTCATGGTGTATTAACAGAAAAACAAAAATGCAAACCAGAACACAAAAATAAAATTAAACAATCAAATGCCTAATTATACCCCTTACAAAATAGGGATGATTAGGTGCTCACTGTCATAGAGTATCCTAATGGAAGGGAGCATAAGAGTTAGAATTCTAACTTATGGTAGCATCTCAAAAAATACACTTAAGAAAAATGAGTGACAGCCAAATAAGGGAATCAGTTTCTATTATCTGCTTTTTAGGTCCAGGAAACCCAGCGCTCCATCTACTTGAGTGCTCTGCTGGAGAGATTCCCTCAAATTCAAAATTCCAGAGGCAGGATTCTGCTCCCCTTGTCATCTGCATCAGGCAACTAAATCCTTCAGCATTCTCAACAATAATCAAACCCATTCAGATATTGCCCACGTCACTCCCAGTACCAGAATTTTTATACTTTGTTTAAGTAAGGGCAGGGAGTGTCTGTAAAACCATTTATCTGGACTATCTATAATTTTAGTAATGGAAGCCCGTTTCTAGCATTCTATATCCAATATCAGTTTGCCATAGTTCTTACCACTTATGGCATTTATTTATCTAGTTCATAAGGTGCCACTTGTTGATAAAGTTGTGGATGAAAAAGCTGCTTGAAACACCTGCCTCTGGTGTGTGGCTTCCTGAGTAGAACACCCTCTGGCCACTCGTGGCACCTCGTTCATCATTAGAAGGCCTGAAGAACCTGGCTGTGGAAACAAACCTGGAACATAACACTGTCTATTCATAAATTTTAAGAACAAAAACAAGTTACAGACATTGTAACATCCTTACTCAGTCTCTGGAGGCAATATATGCCACTAGATGCTTAAGTTTTGGAGTTCAATAATGCTGAATTTGAATCCTGGTTTTAACATTCACTATCTGTGTGATCTTGGAGAAGATTTTAATGTCTATAAATCTCAGTTTTCTCATATGTGCAGCAGGACTAAGAATAGCATTCTCATGTGGTATTATAAAGAATAAATGAGGTAATGTACATAAAGAACACAGGATTTAGACTCTAGCACCACTAAATGCTCAATACACAGAAATAGCAAAACGGTCCTTGTTATTTTAAGGTCTGTGAAGGGGTCTGTATTTCTGCTCTGATCCACACGTGTTCCATGCTTTATGTTGACCTTCTTGAAGGAAATTCCAGATAGAAATAGTATGGGAAGAGCTTTATTAGAGAAGCTTCTGCCACATATAGTATTCATTTCTGCTACATGTTGTATTTTAACATCATTGATAAGAGCATCTTGTGCATTTTTCAAAATCAATTAAGCCAAAAGCTTTTATCACGATAGTAGGATTTTGATGCCTAAACTATACTATCTGTTTGGATAATATTTAAAAATAGTAGTTGACTTTTTTCTCTAAGATTAAGCCCTTAACCATGCCACCCTGCTCATGAATCATGCCAGTCTGTGCTATTTGCTTCAGGGGAGGGAGACATGGCAGCATGAATTAGAGATAACATTGGTCTCCTTCTGGGTTTGAATGCAGACATCAAAGACAACATAGTTGGAACATCCCACGATGCAAATGAGCAAGGCTTTCCTGCCCATGTAGTGAGTCATAAAATGGTCAGGGACCTTTGTTTGTAAGAATTCTGTGAAATTGGCTGAGTCCCAAAGAAGAAATGGCTGTATGGTGTGTTTAGGTGTATGAGGCCAAGGAAGCAGATGAGTCTCCCTTGGATCCTGTGCTCCAGCATGTTCAGGGCAACTAGAATGATTTCTGTGTGAATAGAAATGACTTTGTCACATATTTAGGCAGATGGGACCTTAGAAAATGTCACTTCCGAGCCTGTATACATAAAGATTATACAGGGAATTACAAATTATTGGAGCTGATAATAACAACAATAAAACATAACTAGAGAAACCTTGTATACAGGAATTCTATCTTCAACTCTTATGTTTGGGGTGGTGGTGGAGGCTGCAGTCTAGCTAAGTGGGCATTTGGGGCCTTGGGTGAGAAATTAAATTAGAGAATACTGATTTAAATGATGCTTTTGCCTATTCCTCAAGTTTCCTGCCTAATCACAGCAGACATAAGCATTTCAGCTCTGAGTGCAGGCAACCACATGGGTCATACCAGGGCAGAACAAAGGGCAGGCTGGAATAGAAGATGCCCACGGGGCAGGCTGGGATAAAAGATGCCTACAGGCATGCACTCACTCTTCCACATCTGTCTTCTGTTCTCCTTGGACGGGGTACAAATAATCTGAGCTCACTGCCTATTTAGGAAGACATACATATATTGCAGCTCTGATAAGTGCTGAAAAGGAAATATAAAGGGACCCTTGAAAGCAAACGATGGAAATATCTGACATATTCTTGAAGGGAGATATAAATGAGGACTTGCCTGAGGAAGATATGCAAGCTTGCACCTGAAGGTTGAACATATTTGAAACAGTAGTGAATTAAGAAAAATGATTCGAAATGAAAAAGAGCAAATATCAAAACATCTTACTTGGAAAAGAGCATGGAATGTTGACAATGAATCCTGAAGTGCAGTCAGTGAAAAGGGGGAAAGGGTGGAAGGAAATTGGAATGGAGGGGATGAACCCACTCATATTCATTTCTTCTGGTCTCGTCATCTTCCCCCCTTCCCCCGCCACAGCCCCCCACACTCTTACCTCATAAGACGGAAGCCCTTTTGAAATCAGAAGTTATTTCATAAACATGTGCCTTGTAAACAGCAAAGGAGTTAAAATCTAGTAAGATCTCAAAATGCATACCTGATAAATGATTGTATGATTACATTAAATTAATAAATTGTACATAGTGGGAAATTAGATGAGAATTGTACAAAAATAAATTGTATAAAAAATAAATATAAAAAAATAAATTGTATGTAGTGGGAAGCTAGATGAGAAGCTCTTTCAAGATCATGACAACCATTGTAATTATGTTAAGGAGGCAAAAAAGAATGGGTACAGGAAGCTGGTACCTTGGTTGAGGAACAGCTGGATGGGGTTGGTGGAGGCACGTGAGCAGTCTGAGGGTGACTGTCAGCAGGGCAAATGCTGGTAGCTGAAGTTTCTGATTGCCAGCTCATTTCCTGGGACAGCATCGTCCTTTTTGTGTCCTCAGTTTTGCTGGTCACATTTTTCCTTTTCTGAAAAAAAAACAGACAGACTTTTTTTTTTCTTATTTCTGGTTAGTGATTTTCAAACCCAACACAGAGCACTACACCTTACTATATCTGCTGCATACTGGCCTAAGCCAACTTGGTCAAGCACAATGCTCAGGATTACATTTTAGTAAATGTCTCTCCCAGGTAGTAAGAGAAGCAAATCTGAGAACAAAGTCAGTCTCAATTATGAAAAAGTTTAGCCACACCTTTCTCATCAAGAAAATATACCAAATTGGTTCCCGACATCTCTTTACCAAGCTTCTAAAAAGTCATCTATCTGAACTTTTAGGAGAGATTATTGGGGAAAATATGGATTCTTAGAACTAACAACAATAATAACAGGAAACAAAATAAAGAAATGAGAGTCTCTTTTGTAGGAAGTCTGTCTTCAACTGGTACATGTGGTAAGGATGAAGTGCGGGTCAGAGTAAGCTTGGGTCCTGAGTTAGAAACTATATTAGAGAACAGTGATTTAAATTCTGCTCTTGCCTTCTCCTCATGCTGCTTTCGGCAATATTTCCCTGCTCATTCACATCAGATACAGTCTTCATAGCCCCAGGTTGCAAGTAACCACAGGGGCCACACCAGGGCAAAATAAAAGGTGCAAAATAAAAGGATTATGATAAGAGTAGACACATACAGGTACAAATTCTCTTTTCTACTCTTGTCTTCTATTCCCCTGAAACAGCATACCTATGATATGAACTTATTGTCTACAGAGTAGAAAGACATCCATTTATCACAGTAATAATAAATGCTATAAAGGAATAGTAAAAGGCCCTGTGAAGGATCTCTTTTGGAAGGGAAGAATCAGTGAAGACTTGCCTAAGGAGGGGATTCAGGCTGGCACTTAAAGGTTAGATATATTTGGACCAGTGAAGAGACAAGAATAGTGAATTCCAAACCAAGGAAACAGCATATGTCAAAGCATCTGACATGGGAAGGAGCACAGAATGCTGAAAGTAAACCCAGAAGTATGGTCAGTAAGCAAAAGGGAAAAGGGCAAAAAGAAATGAGAATATAGGGGAGGAACACACTTGGATTCATCTCTGTCTGTCTGGAGGCCCACTCCTCTACTCCTGGACTAACACAAGACAGCAACCCAGTTGAGATCAGGAATTATTTCATAAATGCGTATCTTGTAAATAGCAAAAGGCTTATAATACATTGAAACATTTATATATTCATTTGATAAATTATTGAATGATTTAATTATATAAAGAAATTGTGTATAGCAGGGGATTAGTGAGAAGCTCATTCAGTGTTATGATGATACTTGTAATATGTTGTAGGGAGGACAAGTACTGGGAACAGGAAGATGGCACCTTGGTTGAAGAATTGCCGGATGGTGTTGGTGCAGGCATGTGAGGAGTCTGCGAACAGCCCTCAGTTTGCTGTGTGCTGGCTGCTGAAGGTTCTGGAAACTGACTCTTCTTCTTGGCTGGCTGTGGCCTCTTGGAGTCATCAGTTTTTGAGGTTTTATTTTTCTTTTTCTGAAAAAAAAGGGGTTTCCCCCTCTTTTTTTTCTGGTTAATGGTTTCTAATATTAGATGAACCACATCTTTAATACTAAGTAAACTGACTTCTCATTTCTGGATTCTAATTACACTAACAGTTATGTCCTTCAGAACTGCAGGTAGTAATAGTCCATCCTCTGAAGACATGGCCAGAAGGTAAGCAGTGGGCATACATGAGGGGTCTTCAAAAAGTTCAGGGAAAGATTAACTGTTTCTTTCAATTTTATTTTTCCACAAACTTTTTGAAGTACGCTTGTATGACTGTTTTATACAAATAGGAGAAGAAATTTTAGACATGCCACTTCTTTATTCATCTCTGTGGTGATGGGAAGAGTAGTAGATTTAGATTTAGAAAATCCAAGTTTGAACTTAGTCTCTTTGAATAAGATTTGGCAAGCCATTTCTTTAAACTGACTTCCATTATGGCACATATCTAAGAGAGTTATGATGATTTCATATTTCCATCATAGGGAATTATATTACGTAAGTTAAAGTGTGAAGTAGTTCTAAAACAAAATGGGTTAATAGAAACTCTTAATTTGCTGAATCTGAACTTAATTTTCACTAGGTCCCTGGAATGAATAAAGAACTAAGTGATCATAATAAGGGAGTAAGTTGGAAGAGCCATAGTAGAAGCTTTGTCAGTGGGATCTTAGCCAACCTACTTTCAACACAGATGTTTCCTTGATTGACTCAGGTTCCAAGGCTTTATTTGTGGTGGATACAGATTTGGCAGTTCTGGGTTTATCCTGCTTGCTTTTTTTCACTGTAGTTGTTCCTTCCACTTTGAATTTCCTTGTAACTGATACAGTAAAAGAAAACACATTAAACCCAGAACAGCTGGTCTAAGACAACTGAAGCACTTTCAATACTATATACTCTCAGCTCCTGCTTGCAGGTCTATGTATGTCCATATCTACCTCTACTGCATTAGCCCAGACTGGCTGCAAGGTGAGCAATAGTCACAACACAAGCACAGGCACTGTCAAATGCTCCTCAGTGCTTTCTTTACTCTTTCCTTGTGCAATTAGCACATATTTCTCATCCTGTGGACTTCCATGGATCTCAGTCAAATCCTTTTCCAATCCTTTTATAGTGTGTTGTTAATTTAAGAATCTGAAGTTTTCATGATGCTGGTGGTGGGTCATCTTCTGTAAAAGATCTGCCCAAATTACAGAAACTAGAGAAAGAAAATATGATATGATTTGTTATGTGATAAAGTGGTGATATTGGACTTTGACCTCTTAAATGTGTGTGTGTGTGTGTGTGTGTGTGTGTGTGTGTATTTTAACTAGATTTTACAAGCCACAAGTTCTTCACATCTCAGAGAGGCAGGTTTTTATTTAAGTACTACTTCATATTTGTTACCAGAAAAATTATCCTAGTAGAGCAGTAATATTATTGGTTTAAATACTTTTTCAATGCACAATTTTTTCTAATTTTATTTTGTCATTTTTAAAATCTTTCTAATGTATGGGAACCCCAGTCTCTCTCACCAATTCTTATGCTTTTTTTCTTTACCCCTGCCACCAGAATACACCCTCCAAAATACATCAGATCTCTCCAGAGAAAATAAGTTCTCTAAGTAGTCTACTTGTTGACATCTGATGTACCACTATTGTCATGGCTACTGAGATTAAACTGGAAAAGGGATGTGTCAACTTTGACCAAGTCAAGGCTCTACTCAAGACTCAGGAGGATGCAGAGAGAGTGGGAGTCAGTCTCTATTACCTTTTAACTTCTCTCTTTGAAGTTTTTTAGCAAGGTTTCTAAGTTGTGGTATGTCTTTGAGAAATTCTATTAGTTTGTTCAGACCGGCATCAACTCGGAACGTTTCTTCCATCAAGTCAGCAATCATAATTTTGTCATATTCATCCTGCATTTTTCTAGTCAGTTGTAAATCATGGACCAGTAAAGACTTAAACATGCGAAAATTATATTCATCGAGGCACTCTAATCCTTTCAGCAGGACAATTTTCTTGTATTCTTTCAACATCTTTAAAGATATGGGTGAGCCTACGAAAGAACAAGGACACACAGTATTACACATTTATTCAGAGAATTTAAAGGACTGGTTTTGCCTATGTGAGTGAGTGGCCACGTCAGGGTGTTGTTCACTGCTGTGTGTATGAAAAGAAGACTAAATTACCAGACGTGTTACTATGGAAAATGGGTCATGAACTGCCACATTAGGAACTTCTAAGAAATTCTTCCTTTTTAGTGATGATAGTTGAGTTGTATCATGGTGGGTGTGGTGGAAAGATGTCTGGAAACAAGCAGCTGTTGCAGTGTTTAGAGTGTGAGCTGTGTAGTGTCAAAGTCCCTGGCTCCTCCTCCCATCCTTTGCTGGGACTGGAGCCTATTCCCCAATGTGTACCTGTGGGTGCAGAGCTCTTCCCACACCCACTCTGACGCAAGTGGCTTATGTGTAAAATGGGCTGCAGACTCTCACCTTACACATGAATAACTTTCCACAGCACAATAGCTCCATGCTCGGATACTAACCCTAGTCCACTTGACTCTTCCCTAATCAGCTCTCATTAGCATCTTGGTGTTAGACCATGTTCTCTATGTCCTCTGTGCCCGTATTACTGTCACTTTGCTGAACATCTACCACTCTCTAGCACAGGGTCACAGCATTTATTGGCTAGATTTGTTTCAGTAGTGGCTTGACTTTTCTCCTTTCAGACTTGATCTCTCTAACCAGTTCTGTTCAGAAAGCCAGTTTTCTCTCTATAAGCCACATTTCTATCTCACTGATATTCTTCAGTCACCCCATTTTCTTTTTAAAAAATGTCTTTCTTCTTTAAATATCTTGGAAGGCCTTGAATAATTGGCATTTTTTAAAACATCTATTACTTTTGTATTTCTTATATGCTCCTTCAGAAATACAAAACACACCTTGACTTTCTATGTTTTCTGACTTTTCTGAATTCCCTTCACACTGCCTGGAAAGTCATTTCCACATTCTTTCTCTGACTATCTCCCATATAACTTTTAAAACTCAACTGAGGCTTTGTCTTCTGGAAGCTTCCAGAGTCCCTATATGGTCTGAGGGTCACTCCTGTGGATCTCTTTAGCACTTTGTGAGCTTCCTTGATGACACTCAGTGCATGATATGGATTCCAATTTTCTGTTTAAAATTATAAATTTTTCTAGTTTAGGAACCATATATTTGTGTAGCTTTTGGTGTACCTTCTGGATAATCAGCATATTCGAATTCCTGAGGCTGTCAATTGCTTTCTTTTAGAGAGAACATGGGAATCCTCGGACTGAAAAAGCCCATAAGTTGAAGAAAAAATTCACACTAGACACACTATAGTGAAACTGAGGAATATTAAAAAAAAAAAAAAAAAAAAAAGCATACTCTGTAAGCCTCCAGAAATAAATAACAGCTCACCTACAAAGATCCAATAATCAGATTGAAACTGATTATTAATAGCAAAACTGCCCACAGCAGGGCAATGGAGTAATTTTTACATAATACTTGTCCAAAATCCCTTATCTATTGCAAAGCTCAAAAAGTTTTAAAAATGGAGAGTTTTGATTTGTTTCGTCAGTGTTAACACAATTTATTTGCAAAATTAAACCAGATGTGAGGTGGCAGGATGGCTATGCATAATCTTCATTCATTCCACTTAAATGTGAACATTCGTATATTTCGTTGCTGAAATATTAGTGCTTTCAGTTTTGAAGTAATTATCCAGATCCCAGTGGGGTTTCTAGTAATATAGTACTTAGAATATACACATTACATAGTCTTTCTGAAGGCTCCAAATTCTGAACTTCAAAACATATCTAACCCCAAGGATACAGAAGAGGTGATCTCAAGCTGTTTTGAAGTAATAAAATAGTTTAGCAACTAGAGTTTTAAACTGAACAAAAAGATACTTAAACAGAGAGCCTCACTAACTATTCTTTGACATTCAAGACCTCAGTATTCTGTCTCTAATGCCTAATGTAGTATGGAACTAAAGTAAGGAAATTCTGCCTCTAATGCCTGGTGTAGAATGGAGCTAAAATAAAAGTTTAACATACTTATGAAAATATTGAGACATCATGTATATGAATAATTGTGTTCGTGAAACTAAGACATTTTCAGCTATGTGAATAAGTTTATTCTCATGTTTTTACAATTGGGGGAAATTATATAATATTATAATATAATACATATTTTAATATAAGATTATATTATATCCAATATACTATATTTGGATCACAAATCCAGATGAGATTTTTGCTTAATATTATTTTATGATACTTTTTTTGTGTTACTACCTTAAATCGGTAGTTTTGCAAGACAAAGATCCACACAAAAACATCTATTGGAAGCAATATCCAAGAAGAAAGCAATAAATAAACTTAAATACTGCAACCCAAAAGGTAAGAAGTGAAAAATGAACTTAAGCGTGCCTACGTCTTAAAGATAAAGCCCCAATTGAAGAGAAAACAGGAAGTATATAACATGGTGGAAGGAGGGAAAAAAATGAATATGACAGTTCACTAATGTATTTGCTTTAAAGGATAAGATAGAAGTATAAGTTAAAAAAGGAAAGACATGGAGGAAAATATAGAAGTGTTACATGTTAATACTTGATTTTGTAACATGGAGTATTAATTATCAGCATATACATAATAGTCATAACCAGTTAGGTGACAACTTTCGTCAAATTTGATTTTAAAAAATCTATCTATATGTTGTTAACAGATTATGTAAAGGTGGAAAAATTTTAAAAACATTATAATGCAGAGTAAACAAAAGAAAGCCAGTTGATCTATATTAGTGTAGCTTTAAATAGACCTTACGACAAAAACTATTATTAGAAACCACATGATAAAAAGTTCAACCCCTAGGAAGATACAACATTTTAAATTATATATTATCTAACAATAATAACTATGTGTTATTTATTATTACTTTATAGTCTTTCATAGTACTATAAGTAGTATTATGTAGTTTATTCCTCTCCATATATACACACGCATACACAGTTTTTTATATACATATATATACATATATATACATGTACACATAATCACATATATACATAATATGCATTATACATGTGTGTGTGTATAATATATGAATTTGAGAGAATTATGAGGAAAAAATACAATTTTATGGTAGGAGATTTCAGTATATCTTTAATTACTAAATGAACAAGGTAAAAGAATCTGGAAAGATTTAGGAAATTTGAGCAACATAGTAGATAAGCTTAATTAACAAGGTGTATCTACCATACATAAAATCCTGAAAACAATATTTAAGTTAACACATTTATTCAACGCACACGAATTAATGTACCATGCTATTCAGAAAGTCTTTAAAAATTCTAAAAGTAGCGAATAGAAATCTATTTCTACTTGACTCACCTGCCTAAATCTTGCCACCGGGGGGGAAAAAAATCAATAAGTTTCAGGATGGCAGATGGTAATCCCCAAATAACTGAAATACTGCCTCTAACATCTGGTGTAGAATGGAGCCAAAGTTAAAGTTAAACATACTTATGAAAATATGAAGATACCGTGTATTTGAATAACTGTGTTTGTAAAAATGTTTCTACTATGTATGTGTGTTTGTTCTCATGCTTTGTAAAATTGGGAAAATACGTATAATACAGCTTTTTGCCCATATGTATTTTTTACTTAATATTATTTCATGAGACTTTTTTATACCACTATCTTGTGTTTTACCCAAGTCCCACCACAGCTATTCGAGTTTCCTATACGCCTTTTCCCAAGAGAACCAAAACTCTCTTATAAATATCAACTTATGTCTACACATACTCAGAGAATTTATTTTAAAATCTACAATGACCAAAATGCATTTCCCTTTCCTCAGGTATCAGTTATGATAGAATAAAAGATGCTTATTATCTTCCTAAGTGAAAAATTAGAATCAAACAACTGCAGCTTTCACTTTTTTTTGTATACAGTTGATACCAGTCCTACTCCCCTCCCCCCACCACCCAGAACCGATACCGATTTTCCTTTTGTATCTTGTGGATTTCAAGGAGGTATCTGGATCTTCTCAACAAAAAAGACCAAAAGGACTCACCTCACTGAAACTTTCTTCCACAGTAACCCAGATATCGAGATCTTCAGAAATGCAGGAATCAATACTTGCTTTGTTTGAATAGGAAGATAAATCAGTAAAGCTCTTAGGAAGTGAACTGCAGGATGTTATAATCTCATGAAATTCTAAGAAAATGAAGTATTTCCAAAGATTACAAGAAAAAATAGCACTGGTTGGAGTCACTTAATAACTTGGACTAGTGCTGGCTGTCTTCTACCGTGCTTTCCCCGGGGAGTGGAGTTAGAAAACAGTGTGGAGACTCCTCCCATCAAGGCTCTTAGCTTTCGATTCTGTTAGAGAAAATGAACAGTTTCCTTCCTGAAAGTGTCTCAATCAAAATGTAATATTACAGCAGAGTTACACTTTAAGTTCTTTTCTTACAAATATCAATAGATGAGAAGAGTTCCAGCAGTAGAACATTGTTGTCCAGCAGACTGACATGCAGGCCATTAGAAAGCTATATTCCCTTAAATTACACTTAAATACAAGA
The DNA here is from genome assembly GCF_027409185.1 of Cynocephalus volans. NCBI lineage: Eukaryota > Metazoa > Chordata > Mammalia > Dermoptera > Cynocephalidae > Cynocephalus > Cynocephalus volans. Next base: position 116,846,920 of record NC_084467.1, on the reverse strand, counting down.
GAAGTAAAGTGAGTCGCCCAGCCGCTTCTCCCTCCTTTCCTGTTTACAGAGTGGCAGTGGCAGGAGGAAATCTTTGTAGAGTCATCTGTCATTACCAGTACTTGACTGCATTTCCTGCATGGGGGAATGCCAGAGATGTAACATGATTTGTTTAAATATTTCCTGAAGTATTCACCCAGTTATTAATAGTTGACAAACCGGGGGCTTTCCAGAGGCAGAATGCCATTATGAATATGTTGATCCTTCTGTAAATATTCAGAAAAGAGTTTGACACTAGCTGCCTTCTTGACTATGACTAGGCTGCTTTACCTGAATGATTAAATTCATTATTACTCATACTTTCTGAATTATTTGTGGGTAAACACAGTGAGTAGTGGGCTTATATTATGACAACATTGAAACCTTGAAAATTCTGGAATACCACTGAACTTTTGGTAAGGTAGGGGGTCTATTAAACCCTCATTCTGCAGGGTTTTTTCCTTTCAAGGACAGTGGATGCCCTCCAGAGTGCTGTAACCCCACGATGTCAAATAAATGGCACCAGCCAGCAGATGGTGGTGTGATAATGCACTAGCTAATCTGCAAGAAGGATGTGGGCGTGACTGGAAAAGGGTCCCCAGAGACACTAATACAGACAAATGATATGAGGCCATCTTCAGAGAAGAAGAAAGCTAATTGTCTTAATCCAAAGTAGGGTCATGGAGAGGATGGTTGAAGTCTGGGTCTGAAATCATCTAAATAACTTCACCAAAGCAGGAGTAAGTAAAAAAAAAAAAAGGAAAGAATATCTGAAGTGATGGCCACAAACACCTGGGGGTGTTCATGGGTCTGCTTACAGGTTTTCAGTTGCTGTTTACACGAATTCATTGAGCTCGTCTTAAGGTAATGGGTAGAAAAGGGTATTGGAGAGGTCAGAAAGGGCCCTAATTCAGAAATCAGAGGATAGAGGACACCTGGCAGGAATGACCATTATTTAGAACATTTTCCTGCCCTTTTTCTTGTAATCAATTCATGAGGAGTAATGTTCTCAGTTGGAACTCCAGCATACAATACACATTTTGCGGTCGCCAATAAAAGCAATTCAGAACAATGCTTCATAATCCATACTGTGAAGCTGGAATTCAAACAGATAAAGAAAAGAAATGTTAAAAAAATATGCATTTTTCCTCTTAGGCGGTGATCAAACAATTGGTGATTTGTACCTTCACAGAGAAAGCTCACTCGTGCAACATACAAGAACTCCTGATACAGGGGGAAATGTCTGGATAAACCTGCACAACTTTTTATCATCTAAAGTACTAACTCACATGGTTATTCAAAGTCCTCAGGAAAAGTCTCCACCAGATTAATGGTCTAAGCAAGATGTGGTCAAATAACAGCCTTGGACTAAAACTAACACACCACATGCTTTTGCAAATAAAGTTTTACTGGAACATAGCTATGCTTATTCATTTATGCATTGTCAATGTCTACTTCATGGTGCAACTGTGAAGTTGACTAGTTGCAGGAGAGTCCATTGCTGACTAGCTTGAAAATGTTACTATCTTGCTCTTCACAGAAGAAGTTTGTCAATTTTTACCCAAGCCATCAATCTAGCAGACAGCAGGAGGCATCTAAGGAGAAAAGCAAGAGTAAATGGAAGAGCAAGCACACCAATAAATCATAGTCAGACCATTTAAAGTAGGTTTTAGACCTATGGATAAAGGCTTGTTGATATGGTTTGTGTTCTCAGAGAAGAAAATAACAATGGAGAATGTTAAAACCCTTCTCCAACTCTTTACCCGTAAGGTCCAGAACAAAGCCTAGTAGTATGAGAACCTGAGCTAGCCAATTGATTTATGCATTCATGGAGTCATCAGCCACCTGAACAAGGTGCCTCCTCCTTTTGCCTTCTTAAAGAAATATGTTTCTCCTTCTCAGGGAAGTAAAAAGGGTGATTGAGTTTTAAACAATGAACCAATCTTATATTCCTGAGATAAAACAAAGTTTTTTATAATACATCACCATTTATTACACATTGATATGTTTAATTTTCAAGATATTAAAAAACATTTTACATATATTTTATGAGAAAATTGGCCTTTTTTGTGTGTGCAATATATATGTATGTGTATATATGTGAAATATATGTATATTTATGTTGCTATGAAAGTAATATTGGCATTTCTAAAAGAGTATGTATAGGATTGTTAATATCTCCTACTCAAATATTTAATCAAGTGTCTTTTCCCAGGACTTTCATTATGGAAAGGTTTCTGGTTATGAATTCATCTGGGAAAGACTTCTTGCTATGCTCTCACATAACAAAAGAGTAATCAGAGCAAATTCACTCCCAGAAGCCCTTTTATAGTAGCATTAATTCATTCATGAGGGCAAAGCCCTTGTGACCTAAACACCTCCCATGAGGCTACACCTCTCAACTGTTTCATTAAGGATTATGTTTTAATGGGGTTTTGGAAAGACAAAACATTCAAACCATAGTGCTTACCTCTCTGCTATTTTCATACCATGTTTGCTAATTTCATCTAAAATAAACCATTCTCCAGGAACTTTGAGGATCCTTAATAGATTGATAAATCCTTTAGTCTGCTATATTTCAGGACTTAAAATTTCCCCTAAATATTGTTTTACACAAAAATTGGAGATAAGATTCTTTACTCTGGGCAATCGAGAGGTCCCCATTTTAAACATCTAGTTTTGGGGGTTCTTGTACATGTCCCCATTTTGTAACATGTACAATTTACTCAGATTTATTCAGTAAGAAGGGAAAAATGAGTTAGAAGATAGATTTCTTAATGTTTTGCTTGATTTTTACCATTGACATATTGAGAAGAGAAAATGAGCACACACGTGATGATGCTCACTCCAAACTGTAGAAGGAGCATCAAAGGGGGGAATGTTGGGGGGTCTGAATGAAAATTTTAGCTGAGACCCCAGCAGGGTAACCACACATCTTGCTTCTGTACAGCTGCTTGCTCAAGTCCTTAGTTGATGTAACTTGTGCAACCCTGACTGCACTTCCTGCTTCTGTACAGCTGCTTATTCAAGTCCCCAGTCTGTGTAACCCTGCCTAGATACAGGCAAGGCCAATAAGAAAGCTTGCATGCCTGCCTAAGAAAAGTATAAAACTGCAACCGTCCCTGCACTCAGGGTCCCAGGATTTATAACAAGAGTTCACCTGCGTCCCACGAGCATAAAAAACTTCCTGACTCTTCAACTCTCCAAGCATCTGAAGTTTCCTTGCCAAGTTCATTCCATAACAATAAAAAAGTGGTGTTTGAATTTTATTTCCTTTTCAGTTTTAGATTTGGGGCTTATGAATCTTGGTTCAAAGGGAAGAATGCCCTATGCACCCAAATAAACATTCTTGTAATCTCAAATGTTGAGATTACAGCTAATGGGTGTCAAAAAGTAAAAACAAACGAACATAAAAATATAGAATTATGGACATACAAGATGTTAGAAAGTTAGTGGAGCGAATGCCTATTACCTGTACCTTGGTCTCACGTGTTTCCCAGACAATGACAAATGGCTAACTGCTCCTCAGGCTAATAGAGCCAGAAACTGATTTAGTCATTTCACCCATGGTGTCTAGTCTCATGGTGTCTAGTCTCACCAGTTAGCAAAGCAGAGAAGGGATTATTTATCGAATGAATATTGAGCTCCTGCATGGGTTTGTAATATGTCTAGTTATTGCTTCTTAGCCTTATGACAGTAATTTAAATGTTGTATAATTTTGTAATTGGAAAATATTATGACAAAGATAGAATAAAAATACTCCCATAGCCTAATTTAATATTGTGTTCAACAATTAAATTATGGTAAAAAATAAGTAATAGCAGAAACATTGAAATAAATTACATGGTTTGGTATCAGTTTACTTTGAAAGTTCACACAAACTGCTAAGTTTCCTACCTTGATTACATTTAGTATTATATATTTGGCATAATATTTTGTATTTTAAAAAGGCTTCTCAATCTTTCTCTGTTTTGAAATTATTCTACAGGTGGGACTGTGATTTGATTACAGTGCTTTGTTCTATTTTTTCATCTATGCTATTTCTCGTTTGGAAATCTCTCTTAGAGAATGTATAGTGAGGATATTTACTCTATCTAAAGAGATTTACTCATGCTCAAGTTAACTCTGAACCTTGATTAATCAAACCAACTAGATTAATAGAACTTAGTAAGTGGAGATGAATGTTTACACCAGGAAGCCTAGAGAGGGGATTCAACAAATATTTAGTCAACAAATGCTTATTGAATTCCTATGTGTGCTAGATGCTATTCTAGGTGGTGGAATACAGCAATGAACAGCAGACAACGTTCTTGCCCATGAGGCACTTCTATTTCAGTAGAGACTGACAATTAAAAATATACAAGTAGCAATAGCATATATCCTATAATGTCAAGTAGATAAGTACTATGAAGAAATGTAAATGGTGTAAGTTAATAAAGAATAATAGGGTCATGCCCAGATGAAGTTGAGCTTAGAAGGGGACAATTGAGCAGAAATCTAAATAGAGTGAGGGAGTAACCTGTGTAATGCTGGGTGAAAAGAAATAAATTACTGAACAAAGAAAAAAATAATTGCTAATACTTTAATTATAAAAAGTCTGAATATTTGGGGGTTGGTGTCTTCCAAATCACAGCCAATAGCACCAGTCTTGGAATTTTCTTTTTTTTTTTTAAATAGGGAATATCTTCACACTCTCTGTACAATAACAAGGCAGTTGGCAAAAGAAAGAGTAGAAGGCCTGGATTCAGAAGTCTTTAGTTCAGCCCTTGTTATTGCCTTGTACTAGCTGTGCAGTCTTAGATAATTAAATGTAATAATTGGGAGATATAATAAATGGCAACTGTCATGTGTCAGGAACAGCATGATGTGTACTTATAACCCAGAGGTAGAAATTAACATCGCCATTTAGATATAATTACATGCACACTGAATGTCTTCTTTCCTTTTCATCTTCGAGGCATTATGTGAAAACACCTTGTTAACATTAGATGCTATCTAGTAGTCAGCTTGTCTAACTACCGTGTGTGCATCCCTGGGTTCATGAAGACATCACATAGATTTAAGTGCTTTCTCTTTGTTTATAAATTTTACCCTATAACACATATTTTAAAATATTAAGTAAACATATAATAAGGAGAGACACAGTGTTAAAGGATGCCTAATTATGTATTTATAGTTTGTAAGGCTGTTTGAGTTGTTTTAATGCATTTAATGTTAATAAATAAAATACTGCATTTTAAAACTGCTTGTTGAGAACTGTTCAGAATGAGCATATTTAAATAAAAACTTTACCATTATCTTAAAAAAAAAAAAGGAGTAAAATGCAAATTTTACATTCATATGATAAAAACAAAATTTCACAGAAAAGGTTATAGGAAGATTACATTTTTATAGACAAGTAGGAAATAATGCTGAGTTGATTGTTTAGCATACAGTAGGTGCTTAAGAAATGTAAGTTTCCTTCTTTTCTTTCACCAGCAAGACTGGGACATTCAGGAGACTTTATCATTCCAAGTATTCAAATGTATTCCTTATTTTGAAAATGTTCTGATAATAGTTTTACTTTTAACTTATAAACTCTGCATGTATAAGTAAAGTTTCTTCAGCCCTCACTCACCTACAGAAACAAAAATAATGCCATATTAAAAGTAATTATTCAGAGTTTATTAACACTGACTCTACTAATGGGGGTATTCGAGCTCTTCTAAAAGTTACAATCAGTTATTTTCAGCTCATAAACATCTAGTGCTGTTTTTAGCTTATGTCCTTTACCACATGTGTTGCTGCTCTGGAAGTAACTAATTACTGGTAATGTTGAGCATCTGATCATATGTGTACTGGATGGACATTTGGGTTAAAGTGATTATTTATATCATTTGCCCATTTTTCAAATGGACTTTTCAAATATAGAATACGTGATTGTTATGTCTTCCCCCCCCCGTTTTTGTGTGTGTGTGTGTGTGTGTGTGTGTGTGAATTTATTTATTTATTTTTAGTTCCCACCAATAAGTGAGAACATGTGGTATTTCTCTTTCTGTGCCTGACTTGTTTCACTTAATATAATTCTCTCAAGGTTCATCCATGTCATTGCGAATGGCAGTATTTCATTCGTTTTTATAGCTGAGTAGTATTCCATGGTGTAAATATACCACATTTTCCGTATCCGCTCATCCGATGATGGACATTTGGGCACAATTACAATTCCTTGAAGTTGATACGACAAGCAAGCAGAAAGGACATTGTTGGGGGGGAAGGGGGAGAAGGAAGAGGGAGGGAGGTTTTGGTAATTGGCCATAATAATCAACCACATTGTATATCGACAAAATAAAATAATAATAAAAAATCCCACCAAATATAGAATACGTGGTTCTCTATGCATTTTGAAAACAAACCTTCTCTGAGTTATAAACATTGCAGATATTTTCTTCCAGCATTTGGTGTGTATTATCACTGTTTATTTTGCAGTGTTCATAAAAAAAAATTGCAGAATTTGCACGCGATCAGATTTAATAAAGTTTTCCCCTCCCTGGCTTGTACTTTTTGTGCCTTGTTTAAGACACACTCCCCTACCTCAATGTAATGAGATCGTCCTATTGCTTTTTTTGAGTGGTGTTACTACTCACATTAGGTCTTTAATCTACCTTGTTTTTTATTTTGTACCATGTGAAATAAATATCCACATGATATCATTATGCTTCCAGATTGTCAGTTGTCCCAACATTTTTTATGGCTGGCCACCCTTTCTCTGTGATGTAATGCCACTTCTGTTGCATGCCATATTTTCATGTATCTGCAGTTAAATTTCCACAATATTAATTATTTTTCTCTGCTCCACTATCATACTGCTTTAATTATTATGCATTTATGATAAGTATTGATATCTAGAAGGGATAGTGCTTCCTAAATAATCAACATCAATTTGACTTGGGTATTTTTGTCCTTACTCTTTTATATAAATTTTAGGATTATCACAACAAATTCCACAGAAATGCCTTAGACAGTTAATAATCTTTATTTTTAGAGTAGTTTTAGGTTCACACCAAAACTGAGTGGAAAGTATACAGAGTTTCCATAAACCTCTTCTCCCATACACATATAACCTCCCCACTATCAAACTCTTGCACCATAGTGGTAGATTTGTTACAATCAGCCTTTGAGATTTTGCATGGAGTTTATAGATTAATTTGACAAGAGTTGTCCTATTCATGTTATTGAGTGTACAAATTCAAAATATCATATTTGTTTTTTTCAATTTTCTTATGTTTTAAAATTTATTTTTTAATTGACACATATTTATTGTACATATATATGGGGCACAGAGTTACATTTCAGTAAATATATACAATGTGTGGTGATCAAATGAGGGTAATTAGCATATTCATCATCACAAAAATGCATCACTTCTTTTTAATGAGAGCATTTGAGCTCCTATCCTAGCTATTTGAGAACATACAATCAATTATTGTTAATTATGAAGTTTTTAATAAAGTTTTATAACTTTTTTTCTAAACCTCTTGCATATCTTTTGTCAGGTATTCTTAAGTGCTTTGCAGTTTTGGGGGGTTGAAAATTGTAATTTTTATCTTTTTCTTTCTATTGGTGCATTTGTGAAATAAAGGAATGCAATTTTTGTATATTGATCTTATATCCAGAAACATTGATGATTATTATTTCTAACGTTTTGTGTTATTTTAGATATTATGCAAAGACAATCAATTTTCAAAGTAGTATTGGCATAAAAATAGAGAAATAAAGCAATAAAACAAAATAAAGAATAAAAAGAAATCAACCCACTCTTACATAGAAAACTGATTTTTGATGAAGAAGCAAAGTCAGGTAAGTAAAGAAAGGATAGTATTAATGTGTTGTTGGAAAAATTCATATACATACGAAAAAAAATATGTCCACTCAAAAATGAACCTTGCATTATATCTAGCTTCATATACAAAATTAACTCAAAATGGATCATAGACTTAAATGTAAAACACAAACTATAGAATTTGTAGAGGAAAACATAAGAGAATATCTTCTAGTATTGAGTTTTGCAAAGATTTTTCAAATACGATTTCAAAAACAAGACCCATGAAAGAAAAACTTTAAAAATTGGACTTCATCTAGTGCATACACCTGCCAAAATTTTAAATTGTCTGCTTGAAATATATGCACTGTGTCTTTTGCTAGTTATGCCTCAGTAGATGTTTTAAAAATAACAGAAGAATGCATCATGGCTCTAAGAACTACAGAAGCATTTTATAACCTCTATTGATGTCCTTTCCCAGTAGTAGTGACCATCTTTTATTAACTTTTTTATTGAAGCATATTGATTATATATATTTCTGGGGTACTGAGTTATATTTCAATACATGTATACAATATGTGATGATCTAATCAGGGTAATTAGCATATTCACAATTGTAAAACTTAATCATTCCTTTGTGATGTGAATATTTGATGTTATCTTCTTGTCCTTTGATAACATGCAGTAAATTATTGTTAATTATAGATTCCTGGCTGTACACCAATAGAAATTATTTTTTCTACCTACAGTCTTAAGAAGTTATTATAACTCATGTTTCACCTCACATCTCCTTTACTGTACTGTAAACATTTTGTTCCTCTTTAAATAGATATTAATAACTCATTTTGCTTTATTTTGAATAGAAAATCACTTTTGGTCATGTACTCTTATTTGTTTCAGACTTATTGGCTGATCTTAAAGTAGTGACATGGAGAGTAAATACAAGGAAATAGTGTTATTAATGGGCCTGGATAACATCACTGTTGAGGAACCGGATAGGTTTATTTTCTTTCTTCCAGATGAGTTTAAGATTGCCATGGGCAAACTAGAAATTGCAGACAGGACAGATTGAAAACACTGGTGAGGAATCTGTGGTGATGAAGACCCATTTGCATTTTCCAGAAGTTGAAGTATGTGTACCTAGCAAAAAAGTCTTCAGGAAGAGAAGGAGAAAGGTAATGAGGAAGTTTTTTCACCTTCTCAGTGCATTTCTCTGTCAGGTCTGGGTCTTTCCTGAGATCAGTAGGACAACACCTCAAGTACATGTTCTTGGAATGTGCTAATTTAGTGCACCTGTCCCTATGCCCCTTTTTACTGAGAATCATTTCTTGAAAATGTTTGTTACAAATTCCACAAATCCATTCCAGTGTTTGTCTGCCATCTCTTATTCCAGCTCTTAGGGCTATCACCTACTATTTCATAGTCTTTTCACTTCGCCCGTCTTCATCTCCAGTTTACTTGCAGTGACCATGAACACAAGACTTCGACGTTAACTTCTCAAAGCACCATTTACACCGTATGTAATGCTCTCACATTTTATCCAAGGCTTGAAGATAATATAAAGAAATTATAGCGCTGAAAATTTATAAACCAGTACATCAGGCACCTTCATTCTTTCACAAAGTCTGGCTATTTCTCTTCTTGTCCCCAGCCTGCTATGGTCCCAGACAATCATCATTCTTTAGGAGAGTCTTCTATTCACAGATCCTCTCCTTACAAATTTTAATTTTTTTTTCTTATCTCTATTTCCTTCCACTGATGACAATATAAATTACCCACAGCATAATGACTGTTTCCTATATTATTTAATAATCACTTAATGTTTCCATCTGAAGTATGTGCCTTTAGTACACTTGATGTTTTGCCATAAGAACTATTCATACATACTTGCTTTATGTTAACTCATTAAAAATGGCAACAAAGAATATTGCCCAAGGACTACCCAAAATGAGATCCCTCACGTGTAACAATTTTAAGATTTTAAGTTCAACTCTAACAGCAAAAATTATTGCAGATTTTATGTACTGTTTGTGAATGCATGTACAACATGGATAACATGGCTTCTCATGTGATTTCTGTGAAGGCTAAATGAGACTACATAAGTGATGATATAAGCACATAATTCTACACAGATATAAACTGTTAGATAGTATCTAAAGCACCTTAGACAAGGGACTGATTGTGTTGTATTACATTTTCTTATGTTATCTCAAGCTAGAAAGTGTAGTTCTTAGAAAAAGTTGCCAGGTGGCAGTTACTACTTGTAATGCACCAAAGCAAGCAACTGCCCTGTAGAAGAAATCAGCTGAGTTCCTTTACAGCTCTAAATTTCCTTTCTAGGTCACTCCTAGACCTACTTTTTTTTTTTTTTTTTTTTTTTTTTTTTGATAGCAACATTTTAATGTCAGTAAATAATAAAAGAACATTTACAATAAACTAAAAAAAAACATAAAAGTGAGCCAAGGATTTTATACCAGCCAATCTCTACTTTAAAGCACAAGGGATACAAGCAAAGAGTTTTGAAAATAATGAAACTCAGGGATTATTGTTTCCGTGAGCACTTCCCTGGGAATCTACTAGAAGATGAGCTTCAGATAATCAAGAAAAAGTTGTGACAACCCCAGCAAAAAGATCAGGGCAATCATCGAATATATGCTTACTATAGAATTAAGACCAGAATGTGGGTCTAAAGGTGACAGAACAGTATATAAATGTAATATATGCTAATAATGCGGAAATAACTAACAAATAAATGGGGGGAGGAGGAAGAAAGTCTAAAGTGTAATAAGTTCCTTATTATCTCTTAGGAGAGCTTAGGAGAAAAGGAATATCATATTGAGTAGATAAGTCAAGTAGTAGAAGTTTAGACCATTTAATAAGACAAAGATCAACTAAGAAAGATAATACTATTTATCAAATAGCAATATTGGATAGTGAAAAAGAGGAAAGGGAGGGGAGAAGAAAAGTTACAAGTTAATTTTATTATTGTTTATAGTAAGAAACGAAATATATTGCTTAAAGAAAGAGGGGACTAAAACTATTATGCTAAGGTATTAGCATAATGGTCTGAGAGAGAGAACCGTAGACTACATACTGAAGGACATTAAATAATATGACAGACCTAGGCCTAACATATCATGCATCTTAATATATGTAAATAAGTTTAATGCATCTTTTAAAATAAAAATATTTTATTTTTTTTTTAGTTGTGTGTGTGTATATATATATTTAGATAATTTATTATACATAGATGTGGGGTACAATGTTGATTTTCAATAATTGTGTACAATGTGTGATGTTCAGATCAGGATAGTTAGATTGTTCATCTTTACAATACACAATCACTCTTTGTGTCCATTAACCAATTCCTCATTAGCCTCCCTCTCTCCCCCTCCCTCCCCTTTTCCACCTCCAGTAACCATGTTTCTTTTCTCTCTTTCTAAAAGTTCAATGTATTATTGTGATTATTGTTTCTTTCTCTCTCTCTTTCTCTGTCTCTCTTTATGTTTCATTTGTTTATTTATGGATTCAGCTCCCGGTTATGAGTGAGAACATGCAGTATTTCTCTTTCTGTACCTGGGATGTTTCACTTAGGATAATTTTCTCCAGGCTCATCCATGTTGCTGCAAATGGTAGAATTTCATTCTTTTTTATGGCTGAATAGTATTCTGTTATGCATATATACCACATTTCCTTATTCAGTTATCTATTGATGGACATTTAGGTTGGTTCCAAATTTTGGTTATTGTAAATAAAAATGCAATAAACATGGGAGTTCAGGTATCTCTCTGGATATATCCTCAGTAGTGGGATTGCTGGGTCATATGGTAGTTCTACCTGTAGTTGTTTGAGGAACCTCCATACTGTTTTCCATAAAGGCTGTACTAATTTACAGTCCCACCAACAGTGCAGAAATGTTCCCCTTTCTCCACATCCTTGCCAGAATTTGTTATTCTGTCTCATTTTAATAATAGCCAGTCTGATTGAAGTGAGGTGATATCTCAAGGTGGTTTTGATTTGCATTTTCCTGATGATTAGTGGTGTTGAGCATTTTTTCATATACCTGTTGGCCATTTGTATGTCTTCTTTTGAGAAATGTCTATTCAGCTCCTTTACTCATTTTTTAATTGGATTATTTATTTTTTTGTTGTAAAATTATTTGAGTTCTTTGTATATTCTGGATAGTAATCCTTTGTCAGGTGCATAGTTTGCAAATATCTTCTCCCATTCTGTAGACTGTCTTTTCATTCTGATATGTTTGGATGTAGCAAATTTATTTGTGCCCCATGCTTCTCCTAACTATTGTGGTAGGAAACCACTTTTTGTTTTGTTTTCTGTAGGTTTCATTTTATATTCCTTGTTGAGAGTCGTTCTGCATAGCCCTTGTATGTCTGCACACAAAGTGCTATATGCCGTTCTACTAATGATCTCCTCTGCCTTAGGGAAGGCAGAGGAGATCTGGAAGATCCTGAATGAAGATCAAGTCAATAATCAGTAGTTGGGAGAGATCAGTAGATGGAAAGAGAGGTGACAAAATTTGAGAACACTTAAGCTTGGATGGAGAAAAGAAGATTCAAGGAAATGTGATTGAAGCCTATAAAAATTCTGTAAGATTAAAATAGAAGGTTGAAAATAATAAATAAAATACTAAATAAAAATTTGCATCTTAGTATTAAGAAAAATGAGGTATATGTGGTGACCAGATATTTTCATCCTCAAATATTTCCTTGCTACCACTATGTGTGAGATAAAGAATGGCTGATGAGTTGTGGTAGAATGATACATTGGTTTCCTGGGCCTCCTTCACTCTCTTTTTTCTCCTATACTGTCAACATAGAAGAGTGATTTTATCTGCATACTTCTCTGAAACACCAATTTCACGGAATTACCTTACCATTGGAATGTCAATGTAACTTCTTCAGAAAGCGGAGATCGCTCTATAATATCCCTAACAGAAAAGTCAACTATTTTATGCTGTTTGAAAATAGTGACAGAGAACTCACTACCTCATAATACAGCTCATTCAACTTTTAGACAGATTTAATGTAATAATTAAATCATTCTATTTTTTCTATTAAATTCAAAGTGATCACCTTGTTACTTCAGCCTAGAACTACTCACATTTCATCAGAAACAATATCTAATAATTTTTCATGTCCTTTTCTGCCTCAGACTGCCTTAAATAATTGAATATGACCATCTTGATACATGGTCTTTTTCAAATCCTAATTGGATGTTGACATTTTATGATGAAATATAACTTGGCCATAGAGCTAGAGGACCTAAGCCAAATTTTATAGCTGCATTAAGGTAGCATTGGTGAGGAGTTAACATGTTATTCATCCATCCATCCATTTATCTATTCATCTATTCTACTGAGTTTTGAATAACTACCAGAACTCTTTAAGGTTCTGCAGATAAAAGAAGGAATTAAAAGTAAATCCAAATTTTAAGAGCTTATACTCTAATTTTGGAGGTAGAGATATTTTCTTATCATCAAAGTAATGAGCATAATAAACTGAGATAAATGCTCTGATTGAAAAGAAGACGATTCTGAGTGTGTATTAGTTTCCAAAGGCTGATGTAACAAGTACCACTATCTGAGTGGCTTAAATAACAGCCATTCATTATCCTGCCTTTTTGGAGGCATTAAGTTTCAGATCAAAATATCAATAAGACTGACTTCTTCTGAGGATGTATCTATTCCGTATCTTTTCCCTAGCATCTGGTGGTTGGCCAGAATTCTTTTGTGTTCTTCGGCTTGTGGAAGCACTATTCCACTTTCTTCACATGGCATTCTCCTTGCACAAGAGTACTTCAAAAAATTTTTTAATTCCATTTTTCCACAAACTTTTTTTTTCTTTTTTGGTGGCTGGCTTGTGCAGGGATCATCCCTGGACCTTGACGTTATCAGTACCACACTCTAAACAAGTTAGATAATTGGCCAGCTCTCATTTTTCCACAAACTTCTTAAAGTACTTCCGTATATATCATGTCCACATTTTTGTTTTTTAAATAAGTGCACCAGTAGTATTGGATTAGACAACGATTATTATAATGACTTCACTTTAGCATAATTGTATCTGTAATGACCTTATTTCCAAATAAGGTAACATTTTTAAATATGGGGGTGAGGAATTGGACATATAAATTTTGGGGTATACAATTCAATTCATAGTAGTCCACTCTTGATCATCATAAATTCAAATCTTTCCCATGCGCAAATATATTCATCCCATTTCAACATTCCCCAAAGTCTTAACCCATGCAACAAAATTAATTAAGTCCAAAATCTCAACTAAATATCATCAAAATAAGTATGGGTGACACTCAAGATATGACCCATTTCATAGCAAAATTCCTCTCCACCTATGAATTTGAAAAATAAATAGCATATTATCTGCTTTAAAAATACAATGGTCTGACAGGAATAGGATAGACATTTTCATTTCAAAAGGGAGATATTAGAAGGAGGAATGGGGATGCAGGTCCCAGAAATTCCAAAAACTAGCAGGGCAAATGTAATTTGATTTAAATCTTGAGAATAATCCTCTTTGGCTCCATGCTCTGTGCATTAAGGTACAAGCTGACATTTCAGCTGAGATGGCTGATTGTATCTACCTGTCACATAACTAATCTCTTTAGCAAGTGGTTGTCCAAACACACCCTTGGTAGTTTCTCCAGAGCAACTTTCTTTACCTCTCTCTCTTTCTCTCTCCACTTCTCCACAATGTGGATAGGCTAAGGATTTTCCAAATGTTCAAGTTTTGGTTTTTTTCTTAAAATTTCCCTCTTCAATTTATCTCTCTCCTCATTTTACTTAGACAGTAAAGAGAAACCAGGCTATGCATTCAACTTGTTGCTTAAAAGTCTCCTCAGCCAAATAACCAAGTTCATCACTTTCTAGCCTCCATTCAGTAGAACACAATACAGCCAAGTCTTCTGCCACTATATTACTAGGATTGCCTTTCTTCCAGTTTCCAATAACATGTTCCTCATTTCCATCTGAGACCTCATCAGAAGCTCGTTTAACATTCACATTTTTAGTAACATTCTGTTTATAAGGGAATATGTATTTTCAAAGACAATATAGGCTTTTTCTATGACTGTCATCTTTTCTTTCTGAGCTCCCACCAGAATCTCCTTAAATGTCTCCATCTATCAATAATCTCTTCAAGGCAATCTAAGCTTATTCTATCATGTACTTCAAAATTCTTCCAGCTTCTGCCCATTATCCAATTCTAAAGCAATTTTCACATTTTAAGTATTTGTTACACTAGCATCCTACTTCAACAGTTCAGAAATCATTAATTTTTTTGAACCTCCATAACAAAATATGACAAACTGGATGGCTTAAAGAATAGAAATTTATTGTTTGACAGTTCTGAAGGCTAGAAGTTCAAGATCAAGATGTAAGCAGGGTTGGTTCCTTCTGAGGGCTGAATATAAGAATCTTTTTCTGTGTACCACCTAGGTTCTTGTGGTTTTATGGAAATTTTTGATCTTCCTTGGCTTGTAGTCTTTTCAACCAATTGTGCTGGGACAACTGGATACTCACATGAAAATGAATGAATTTGGTCAGTTATCTCAGACCAAATTAATACAAAATTAATAAATGAAAATGAATGAATTTGGTCCATTATCTCAGACCAAATTAATACAAAAAATTAATTTAAAATGTCAAAAAAAAATAACTGTAGTAATTACTATTATAAAACTCTTAGAAGAATGCACAGGTGTCAGTTCTCATCATCTTGAGTTTGGCAATGAATTCTTAGATATGACACCAAATCCACAAGCAAATAAAAGATAAATTGGATTTCATTAAAATTAAAACTTTTCTGCATTAAAGGACATTATCAGTAATGTGAAAAGAAACCCACAAAATGGGACTAAATATTTGCAAATCATTTATCTGATAAGAGACTTGTATTCAGAATATATAAAGAATTATGCAATTCAATAATAAACACAAATAATCCAATTAAAAAGTGGATAAAGAGCCTGAATAAAAGTTGCTCTTAGAAAGATACACAAATGGCCAATAAGTATATTAAAAAGCTGTTTGACATCATTAGTCATCAGGAAAATGCAAATCAAAACCACAATGAGATTCCACTTTATATTGCCTAGAATGGCTAGAATAAAAAGAAAGTATGTAACAGCAAATGTTGATGAAGATGTGGAGAAATTAAAACTTCTATACACTGCTGATGGAAAGGTAAATTGGCAATTTCCCCAGCAATTAAATTTAGAGATACCACATGACCCAGCGATCCCACTTTTAGGTGTATATCAAGGTGAAACACAAAAACACATATCCACACAATATTTGTACATAAATCTTTATACAGGGATTATTCATAACAAACAAAAGGAAGAAACAACCCAAAGATTCATCAATGAATAAACATATAAATAAAATGTAGCATATTCATATAATGGGATATTTTTTGACTATTAAAAATGGAGTACTAATAATGCTACATCATGAATGAGCCTTGAAACGTTACGCTAAGTAAAAGAAATCAGTCATAAAAGACCACATACTATATGATTCAATTCATATCAAAGTCCAGAATAAGAAAATCTGTAAGTAAGGAAAGTAGATTAGAGGTTGCTTAGGGTGAGGAAATGGTGGTGATAGTTAAAGGTGTTTTGTTTTGTTTTGTTTTGTTTTGTTTTGTTTTGAGGTGAGGATAATGTGCTAAAATTGACTGTAATGATGGTACACATGTCTGTGAATATAGTAAAAAATCATTGAATTGTAATTTCAACAGATGAATTATATGGTATGTGAATTATATCTCGGTAAAGCTGTTAAAAAACTAGATTTGAGATTTAAAAAAATAATGTTTCTTACCCATTATACTAATAATATCCAGGGTTTATGAATGTGACAATGATATAATTATTAAGAATAATGTTTTCAGAAATAATAACTGGCACATCAATTTGGCAGTATTGTTAACAATTATGTTCATATTCTTTAACACACAAATTTTATTTATAGGTATTTAAAATTGAACTATGGTGGTTTATGAACGTTAACTGTTCAATATTTTAATCAGGAATAATTGAAAATGATTGAAGTAACCAAAAATAAAACAGTAGTTAAATACATTGTAGTTAAGTTCTTTTTTACTGAATATGGCATAACGAATTTAAAAATGTGAGTTAGAATTACATGTGTTGATACTGAAAATTTTCTAAGACATATTGTTAAATAAGAAATGCAAGTTACATATAGTAATGGCATTACTTTTTCTATTGATTGTTTACTAAATTAGCTAATTATTAAGTGCTTTATACTGATTGCCTCATTTAATGTCTATGACAATCTTCCTACATGAGTATTATTGTTAGTCCTATATTTATAAATGAGGAAACTGAGGCATACTAATTACAATTTCTATAAACAAAGATCTATTTCTTCATATGCATAATAAAATAAGGTCTGAAAGGGTGCACAGCAAACCAACTATGGTAATTGTTTTGGATACAAGGGTGTAATTGATCTTTTGTGTGTGTGTGTGTGGTTAGCAAAACGATGTGTTCATCTTGAGGCAAATTCCCACCTGCCTGCCCTGCCCTGCCCTGCCCTTCCATCCTCCGCCCCACGCCGGGCTTGTCTGAGGTTTCATTCCACAAATATGAAGTGGATGAAATAGTTTGCAAAGTACAGCACAGTTCATAGTGAAGAATAAGGACGCTACTCTTACTTTAAGAGAATAAGGCTTGCACTTCCCCTGTCCCATGCAATAAAGCAAGTTTTATATACTCTCCCTGTATCTTTTTTTAAAAGCATTTTCTTATATAAATTTAAGTATTTTACCAAAAATGTCTTTTCCTCCAAACATATAAATTTGAGTGAAACATATACTCCTCACCTGTGAACTTGTTTCTTCACTAAAATATAAATGCTATCTGATATTAAGGGTAAATGTCTTTTGACCACTGGAGGTCATGGAAGTCTGAATTGGACCGTGAAGAAGGCGGTTGTGTTTTCTGAGGTCTACAGCAGGCATCTCACTGAGCACGCACAGAATCGCCGTCCTCCAGCCCCCGTGCCAAGGCCGCTGAGTGCCCAGTCACTGAGGCAGCTGGGAGAAAATGTTAAGTAAACGTGATTCTAGAATCAGAGAAATAAAAAACAAAAAGAGCATGGACCAGGTCTTAGTTCTAGTCAAACTACAAACAAAATCCAAAGTGCTCAATCATGAAGATTCAAAACTGCTTCATTCTCTCACAAATTGTAAAATACAAAGCTGGCAGTTTTATTGACCAAAACTCAAACAGTCCTGAACGGGGTTTGTGTCAATGGATGAAAAGAGTCAGTCACTCTGGTCAGGGCCCCATAGAGCAGCACCCGGATCAATGGGTGGCCTCATCCCGCTGGGCCAGAAGCGGTGTCCAGCTGGCCTTTATCTTCTTCGCCACTTGGCCAGGTGGCTGTTGGTCATCTCCGTCTCTTCAATCTTGTCCAGTGCTGTTCATAACTCTCATTTTAGCTTCCTCTTTTCTGCTTTCCGTTCATTTTCTACTTTCTCAGCATTCTCAGCAGCAGTTTTATATCTCAGCACCTGTCCTTCAAGCCAGCGAATACTTTGTGCCAAGGTGGTTATATCCTGTTCTTCTTTTGAATGTTTAAATTTGTATTCACTAATTTGTCTGTTGGCATCTCTCTGCATTTCAATGAACTGCCAGTCTGAGCCATTCTGTAGTCCCGCCATGTCATCCGCTGTGCCATCGTTTCTGGAGCACTTCTGCCATTCTTCCTTGAACTGCAGCTTCAGTTTTCTAATCTGTGATAGTAGCTCTTCCATTTCTTCACAAAGTTTTCATAGCCTTACATCTATTGTCCCTTCTCCTGCTGACTCCAAGATCTGAGCAGCTTCCTGAGACACAGGGTAATGGCTCCAACCACTGGTTCATGACTGACAGCACCACTGCGAGTGCCACTGGGGATTATAACTAAGCCATGTTTCTCTCCTGTCTTCACCGTCTCCAGCAGGTCAGCCAGCTCCTCTCTGACTGTATCTCACTCATTCCTAAGGCAGGCAATGTATTCTTTCTGTTTGTCTAGGGCCTCAATAAGCTCATCTTTTTGCCAAAGGCTTTCTTTAAGTTCATTCATCTTATACTGCAGCACGCTGCATGTACATTTCTGCCTTTCTAACTCATTTGATTTCTCTTCATTTTCTCTATAGAATTGCTCCATCTGTTCCTCCTGTTCTTCAGTAACATCCTTGAGGGTGTCTACCTGGTAGATCAAATTGTTCTTCTCATTGTCCAACTGTGCATTGGAAACCCTGGCTTTCTTGTATTTTTCTTCCACTTCAGACAAAGACTCCCACAATTCACTTAATGAAGTGTCTGGACATAATAAGCTGCTGTTGTCTCCACTTCCTTGTCGGGATGAGCTTCCACTTAGAGGGTTTGTTGCTGAGGCAGAATTTCGAGATGAAGGCCTTGTATAATTTTCAGCACACTGTTGGTCAGATTTTTCATCCAACTCTTTTTGTTGTCATTCCAGTTCTCTCATGCGTTTATCTCTTGCTACTGCCCAAGTAGCCTGCTTTGCTGCTAGCCTTGCCTCTGCCTCTCTGGCAGGGTTACTCACAGCTTCATCTTCTGTAGAAAATCGGTCTTTCACAGACATTCTTTTCCTTCCAGAATGAGGAGTCTCCATCTTCTGTTCTTAATAGTCTTTTAGCTCTGAAAGTGATTTCAATCTGTTTTCAGGCTTTAGTGATGGTAGCTCTCCTTTTCACTGACATTTATTTTGCTTCTGGACTCATCCATTTATCTTTCCACATCTGTCTCTGGCTGCGGTGCCACCTGGGAAGGGTTGGAGCGCAGCTTACAGACTGGGTTGAGGGCCAAGGGCCGAGTGGTGCCAGGCATGGCAGACAGACTCAGTCTGGTGTCCCCAGCCAGGCAGACTGGGCCAGACACAGAGCCTTCCTGTGCCAGTGGCCAGCCAGTCTGTCAATCTGGTGTACCCTTGGTGCCATGGCTGAGACAGCAGGAACCAGTCCCTGGAAGGAACCACAGCAGGAGTAGCAGGTGGGAGCAGCCTAATTGATCTTTCTCAGCAAGATTTTCTAATTATTTGAATTATATGAATATTTTTACAGTAAGAATATAGTCATTTGTTTTGTGGGTGAATAAACATAATTAAAAAATTACTTCTTAGATTAATCGTGAAATTTATAAAACATGTAAAATGAATAAAAAGTAATACATAGGGGAGTGAAGACAGCAAGAAGGCAAGATAGGAACCCTTGAACTCTCCTTCGACCACCCTCCCTCACATTGATTAAACAAAAATACATAGATCAATTTGCTTTGTGAGAAATTCAGAAACCAGTTGTGAGGCTTTGGTACTCAAGTTAGCATGAAACCAGTCACAAAGAAACAGGTAAAAAAATTTGAAATAGCTTCTTGCTATAATCTACCGTGGTAGTCCTGTATGATTAGGAGGATAACCTCAGCTCCCATATTCTCCCTGGAGAGGGAAAGAATTAGACCACAGATATAATATTTCAGTTTTTCTGGAGGCTACCCAAGGGACTAGTTTTTGTCTCATCTGTCTCAGAGCATTGATGGGACCTGACATACACTAGACCCCTGAGGTGTACAGAAAACTAAAATGACAGTTGGCTAACTAACATAAAGGTTCAAGAAGTTCCCAGAATCTTTGGTGAGGCTTATTGCTTTGGGTCTTTCCCTAGAGAAGGCCAATCCATAAAGACCATGGTAGACGGCTGTTTTTCTAATGTGCAGACACCAACACAAAGAATCAATAAAATTTTTGAAAAACATGAAAATATTGTCCACATAAATGAACAAGGTAAAGCTCTAGGAACCACCCCGATTGAAATGAAGATATATGAATTATGTGAGAAAGAATTCAAAATAAAGTGTACAGTAAACTTAGGATAAAAGTAATGAACAAAGTAAGAATTTCCATGATAAGTTACAAAATCTTAAAAAGAACCAAACAACTCTCATACATTGTTGGTGGGACTGCAAAATGGTGCAGCCTCTATGGAAAATGGTATGGAGGTTCCTTAAACAATTGCAAATAGATCTACCATACGACCCAGCCATCCCACTGTTGGGAATATACCCAGAGGAATGGAAATCATCAAGTCGAAGGTATACCTGTTCCCCAATGTTCATCGCAGCACTCTTTACAATAGCCAAGAGTTGGAACCAGCCCAAATGCCCATCATCAGATGAGTGGATACGGAAAATGTGGTACATCTACACAATGGAATACTACTCAGCTATAAAAACGGATGAAATACTGCCATTTGCAACAACATGGATGGACCTTGAGAGAATTATATTAAGTGAAACAAGTCAGGCACAGAAAGAGAAATACCACATGTTCTCACTTATTGGAGGGAGCTAAAAATTAATATATAAATTCACACACACACATACACACACACACACACACAAACCGGGGGGGGGGGGGGAAGAAGATATAACAACCACAATTATTTGAAGTTGATACAACAAGCAAACAGAAAGGACATTGTTGGGGGAGAGGGGGGGAGGGAGAAGGGAGGGAGGTTTTGGTGATGGGGAGCAATAATCAGCTACAATGTATATCGACAAAATAAAATTAAAAAAAAAAAAAAAAGAACCAAACAAAAACCATGCAGCTAAAGAGTGCAATAAAAACTCAAAAAATCAGCAGAGCAGTTTAACAGAAGATTAGATCAAGCAGAAGAAAGAATCAGCAAACTCAAAGGCAGTTCAACTGATATTAACCAATTAGAGGAGCACAACTTAAAAAGAATAAAAAAGAGTGAAGAAATCTTATAGGACTTTTGGGACACCATCAAGTGGACCATTATACACATTATAGATATTATAAAATGTGAGTAGATAAAAGAGCAGAAAACTAATTTAACAAAATTGTGTCTGAAAAATTTTCAAATCTGGTCATAGACATTTAGTTCTTGGAAGCTCAACAGACCCAAAATTAGGTAAACCTTAAAAAAATTCATATTGTGTCATATCATAATAAATTGTCAGAAACCAAAGAAGAAAAAATGATTTTGAAAGCAACAAAAGAAAGGCAACTTGTCAAATATAAAGAGATATTAATACAACTATCATTAAATTTCCTAATGGAAACCATGTAGGCCAGAAGAAGTGTGATGTATTGAAAATGATGGAAGGGGGAAAAAAAGACAACAACAACAACAACAACAAAAACAACAACAAAAAAACCCCAGCCAAATAAGAACAAGAATATTGTACCAGACAAAACTTTCCTTCAAAAATGATAAAGAGTTGGTGATATCAGCAAGATGGTGGAATAAGAAATCTCACATTCCATTCCCCCCCCACCACAGAAAGTTTAACTAACAACTCTGCAGACCGGAACATTTCTTTTTCTTCTTCTTCTTCTTCTTCTTCTTCTTCTTCTTCTTCTTCTTCTTCTTCTTCTTCTTCTTCTTCTTCTTCTTCTTCTTCTTCTTCTTCTTCTTCTTCTTCTTCCTCCTCCTCCTCCTCCTCCTCCTCCTCCTCCTCCTCCTCCTTCTCCTCCTCCTCCTCCTCCTCCTCTTCCTCTTCCTCTTCTTCTTTTTTTTTTTTTAAATACCAATAATAGGAAACAAGCCTGAGACACTGAAGTGGTCTTCAGAACTGCATTAAACAAAGTTAGAAGGGTATGAAGAATGGTCTGTCTTTGACCACATCACTCCTCCCCATACCCAAGTCAGCAGAACACCAGACAGTAAGAATTCTCCTGGACCCACTATTTCAACTGAGGAGAAGAGAACTGGAGGCAGTCATCCAGCTTTCTTAGCTTTCTGAGATGTTTGCCATGAAGCCCACTCCAGTCTCATCTCATGGGAACACTGAAGGTAACAACATGGCTAGACTACTGGGGGTCAGATAGAAGCAAAGAAAGCAGGCAGAAGTCACAGTGAGCAGCCTGAAGTTCTTGGTGGTACCTCTTTGTTTCTGCAACTATATTTCCCTACTGGAGCCAACCTCATAGACCATGTGCAAAGCTGAACTGGTCACCTTCAGAAGCATGATAAGAAATTCAACCTAGCTTGAGTCCCTATATGGCTAGTTTCCATGCCCAGACTAGGCATCCACCCCAATGACCTCACCCAAACATAGAAACATCCATCACTACCCATTTTGGAGGAACACAGTGGCTAGACATGCTTAACATGGGATGTCAAGAAGCAGCTTCATTCAACAAAAAAGCCCGACTAATGACCCTGTAAAGGTAGGGGGACTCCTATCTCCATGCATTTCAAATAAGCATAGGGGTTAGATATGGTTGATACAGGAGATCAACAACTACTCAAGTCTGCCAAAAGCCCAACTCATGGACCCACTCTGAAAGAAAGACAATCCTTAATCATTCACTTTTAAGGAGCACATCTTCTGGTTACACATGTCCTAAGCAGTGATTCTGCCTAAACTTACAGTCTAGCCTGCAGCCCTGACCAACTGCAGATCACAAATAGTAGAATGTTAAGATAAAGAATGCATCCTGTAACTGGCTTGGCCATAAATTATTAGAGTATGCAGCCAGCAGCTCTTCCTAATAGCAGAGTCCAACCAGTGGTCTTGTCAGCCAGCAGAGCCCAGCCAGTAGCTCTACCCAACATCAAAGAAAGGCAGTAACCTAGGCAACAAAAGAACCCATAATAAGCTCTGCCTGCTCAAGGCTGTCACCAGCTGGCCCTTCTAGTATCACAGGCTAGGTAAATAATGAAGGTCTACCCATTTCAAAGAAGACCTGTAAAGACCTGAAGTGGGGACTGTCTCTTCAAATGTACAGGAAACAATGCAAAAACACAGTGATCAGAAAAAATCAGGGAATGTGATACTTCTAAAAAAACCTAATAAGGCTTCAATAATGTATCCTAAGGAAATATAGATCTATGAAATGACTGAAAATGAATCCAGAAAAATCCTCTTTAAGAAGTTCAGTGATCAACAAGAAGAAGAATTTTAAAATTTTGGAAAATAATACATGAACAAAGTGAGAAGTTTATCAAAAAATACAAACAATAAAATATTAGAGATAAAAAATGCAATGACTGAATTGAAAAAATCAATTAAAAGTATTAACAGCAGACTTGATTAAGAAGAATTAGTGACATAGTACATTTGAAATTCTCTAGTGAGAAGAGCAAAAAGACAAAAGAATAAAAAAGAATGAAGAGAGCCTACAGGAATTATGGGATACCATTGAGAGGCCAAACCTTTGCAGAATAAAATTGCAGAAGGAGAAGAAAGAGAACAAAATGCCTGAAAGAGTATTCAAAGAAATAATGGCTGAAAACTTTCTAACTCTGTGGATAGATGCCAATATTTAGGTACAGGAAGCTTAGAATTCTCTAATGAAATTCAACCCAAAGTGGAGTTTACCAAGACATAATATAATTAAACTATCAAATGACAGAAAAAAAAAAAAAAAAAAGGTTGAGAGCAGCAAGAGTGAAGAAATACACTACATATAAAGCAGTGTCAGAATTACAGTTAGCAGATTTCTCAGCAGGAGCCCAGCAGACTAGGAAAGAGTGGGATGATATACTCAAAGTGCTAGAGAAGAGGAAGAAAAAGAAACCAAACAAGAGTACTTTACCTCCTAGAGTTGTCTTTCATAAATATGATAGAAATAAAAACTTTCCATAAAAAGAAAAGCTAATGAAGTTCATTACCACTAGACCAGCCTTACAGGAATTGTTATAGGATATTCTTCAAACTGAAACAAAAAGCTTCCAATTAATAACATGTAACATATGAAAGCACAAATTTTAATGGTGTAAGTTAAACAGCCATATTCATAATACTGTAGTGCTGTAACAATGGTGTATAAAGCAATTTTATCCCTATTATGAGAGTCAAATGACAAAACAATTAACAACAACCATAGACAAAATAAATTATCAAGGGATACACAATATATATTATAAAATGTTGTAAATTCTGACACTGAAGACATAAAATGTGTGAGAGGATGACAGTAAAAGTGTAGAGTTGTACGCAATTAAAGTTAAGTTGTTATAACTTTGAATTAGGATGTTATAAGTAAAATATGTTCTATATAAGCCTCATGGTAACAGCAAAGCAAAAATCTTTAGCAGAATCTCAAAACAAAAAAGAAAGCATTCAAACACACTAGTACAGAAAACCAACAAACCAAAAGTAAGACAGCAAAAGAGGAACAAAGAAACACACTGCATAACAACCAAAAATCAATAAATAAAATGGCAGTAGAAAGTCTTTATTGCAATTACCTTGAATATAAGTGTATTAAATTCTTTAATAAAAAGACATAGGGTAAGTGAATAAATAAGAAGACCCAACTATATGCTATGTACAAGAGGCTGACTTTATTAGTAGGATACACATATGCCCCCCTGAAAAAAATAGAAAAAGATATTTCATGCAAATGAAAACCTAAAGAGAACAGAGATAACTATACAGATAAAATAGACTTTCAGTCAAAAACTGTAAAAAGATACAAAGAAAAACATTATATAATGAGAAGGGGTCAATTTATTAAGAGTACATAATAATTGTAAATATATATGTACCTAACATTGGAGCACTTAAATATAAAACCAATCAGAAAAAAAGCATATGAAGGGAGAAATTGATTGCAACACAATAGTACTAAGGAACTTCAATATCAGACTCAGATATGGAGTGTAGAGGATTCATAAAGCAAATGTACTTTACAGGGCCTGGTTTTCCAAAGCCTTGCAGTTTCAAATATTGACCTTACAAAAAACAGGAAATTTTCCCCAGGCTATTGAGTCTCTGTGGTTAGATAAATAATGATAACACAGAGAGGTTGCTGGCTCAAAGAAAGACTAGTTATGGATTGATATGTAAAGTTACTGGGAAGCTGCTGGAGAGAGAAAGAATGTTTGCTAAATAAAGCCTTTGTTAGTGGATCACTTAATTGTCTAATAGACTGTCATCTGACTTGTGTTTACTGAATGCTACCAGCTTCTATTGTTAAACTTATTAAACTGTACTTAGCAAAACCCCACCTATGTCTCTTCCTGTAACTTCTTGAGCTGGAGAATAAATGCAGGAAGAGAACCCCAATTTGTGGTTAATTTCCCAAAAGGGAGGAATGCTTCATGCTTGAGGGTTCTGGGATATTAACCCCTTTCTGGGGCATCTCACTGCTCAGAAGAGTTGGGCTTTGGGTAATCTTTGGTGGCTCTGTCACCCAGGGGAAAAGGGGTGACAAATCTGTGGAAGGCAAAGCAACAATGGAGAGATTATTCCCACTAAAAATTAATATAAGGACATAGGACTTGAAAAACATTTTAGGCCAAATAGACCCAACATACATGCACAGAACATTTCATCCAACAGCAACAGAATAAAGATTATTCTCAAGTGCACACAAGAAATTCCCCAGAATATATCACATGTTAGTGCACAAAATGATAGTTTGAAAATTTAAGAAGATTGAAATCCTATCAAGTATCTTTTATGACTCCAGTGGTATGAAACTAAAAATCAATAGCAGGAGGAATTTCAGAAAATTCACAAATACATAAATATTAAACAACACTCTCCAGAACAAATAATTGATCAATAAAAAATTAAAAGGAATATTAAAAAATATCTTGAGACAAACAAAGATGGAAACAGAATATACCAAAAATTATGGGATATAGTAAAAGCCATTCTAAGAGGAAATTTCATAGCAACAAATGCCTACACAAGAACAAAAGATCTAAATAACAACTTATCGTTATTCTTTATTACTCCACAAGGAATTAGAAAAAGAAAAGCAAACTAGGCTTAAAGTTAGAAGAAAGAAGGAAATAATAAAGATTAGAGCAGAAATAAATGAACTAGAGGTTAAAAACAACAAAAAAGAACAACAAAAATAAGAATTGGCTTTTTGAAAACATAAACAAAATTGACAAAGCTTTAGCTAGGGTAACCAAGGAAAAAATAGACAAGACCCAAATTAGTAAATTGGAAATGAACGAGGATACATTACAACTGATACCACAGAAATACAAAGGATTATAGGAGCCTACTATAAACAATTATACACCAACAAATTGAATGACCTAGAAGAAACAGATAAATTTCTAGACACATACAACTTATCAATATTAAATAATGAAAAAATAGTAAATATAAACAGACCAATAATGAGTAAGGAGATTAAATTAATAACAAAAATTCTCCCACCAAAGAAATGCCCAGGAACTGATGGATTTATGACTGCATTCTACCAAATATATAAAAAAAGAATTAATACCAGTTCTTATCAAAGTTTTCCAAACAATTGAAGAGAAGACAACACTTCTGAACTCTTTTTGCAAAGCCAGGATTACCTTGATACCAAAGCCAGACAAGAACATTACAAGAAATGGAAATTATAGGCCAATATCCCTGATAAACAGAGATGCAAAAATTCTCAACAAAATATTAGTGACAGAATTCAACAACACATTAAAAGTATTATCTTCCATAATCAAGTGTGATTTATTCCTAGAATGCAAGGATGTTTAAGCATACACAAATAAATTGATGTGATATATTAATAGAATGAAGGACTAAAACTGTATAATCATCTCATTTGACAAAATTTGATATCCTTTTATAATAAAAACTTTTACCAAATTAGGTGTAGAAGAAATGTACCTCAATACAATAAAAGCCACGTAGGAGAAGCCTTCAGCTAACATGCTCAATGGTAAACAAAATTAAAAGTCTTTTCTCTAAGATCAGGAATAAGACAAGGATGCCCACTGTCACCACTTCTATTAAACTTAGTATTGGAAGTCCTCATCAGAGCAGTTACATAAGAGACTGAAATAAAAGGCATCCAAATAGGAAAAGAAATGAAATTGCAACTGTTTTCTCATGACATATCTTACATATGGAAAAAAACTTAAGATTCTACCAAGAAAAAAAAAAAAAGCTGTTGGAACTAATATATAAGTGCATTAAAGTTGCAGGATACAAAAGAAATGCATGCAGATTATTGTTTACATGCACTAATAACAAACTATCTGAAAAAGAAGTCAATAAATGATCCCATTTATAATAGGTACAAAAATAAAATAATTAGTAATAAATTTATAAGATAAAAGACCTATACACTGAAAACTATAAAACATTGATGAAAGAAATTGAAGAGGACATAAATAAATGGAAAAATATCCCATTTTCATGAATTGGAAGAATTCATATCATTAGAAGGTCCATACTACTCAAAGTGACTTATAGATTCACTACAATACTTATAACAATTGCAACATCATTTTTCAGAGAAATAGAAAAAACAATCATACAATTTATATGCAATCACAAAAAAACTGCAAAAAGCCGATGTAATCATGAGCAAAAAGAGCAAAGCTGGAGGTATTATGCCACCTGATTTTAAACTATCATTCAAAGCTATTATAATTAAAACAGGGTGGTACTTGAATAAAAAAAACATACATTGACCAATGGAATGAAATAGAGAGTCCAGAAGTGAACCAACATATGTACTGACAATTGATTTTTGACAAAGATGCCAAGAACATGCAATGGGAAAGGATAGTCTCCTCAATACATGATGTTGGAAAACTGGTTATCTACATGCAGAAGAAAATTGAATGCTTATGTCACACCACATACAAAAATTAACTCAAAATGGATTCAAAACTTAAATGTAAGACCAAAACATTAAAATTACTAGAGGAAAATATAGGGAAAAAACTACATGACATTTTTCTGGACATGATTTTTTTGGATTTTATTTCAAAAGCACAGGCAACAAAAGGAAAATAGACAAATGAGATTGCATCAAACTGAAAAGCTTCTTCACAGTAAAGGAAACAATAGTGTAAACTGAAAACCTAAATGAAAATGAGAAAATATTTTCAAGCCATACATTTATTTGATAAAGGGTTAATATTCAAAATATACAAAGAACTCAAATAACTCAATAGAAAAAAGAAACATTTAAATGAGTAAGAAATCTAAGTAAACATTCTCAAAAGAAGCCATACAAATGGCCAACAGATATAGAAAAATGCTCAACAATGCTAATCATTAGGGACATACATATTAAAATCACAATGAAATATCATTTCACACCTGTTAGAATGTCTATTGTCAAAAAGATAAGTGTTGGTGAGGATATGGAGAAAAGAGAACCCTTGCACACTGTTGGTTGGAATGTAAATTATTGCAGCCATTATGGAAAACTGCACGGAGTTTCCCCAAAAATCTAAAAATAGATTTGTTATATGATCCAGGGATCCCACTTATGGGTATTTATCCAAAAGATTTGAAATCAATTTTCCAGAGAGATGTCAATCAATTTCCCATATTCATTGCAGCAGTATTCGTAATATCCAAGTTATGAAGTCAACCTAAGTGTCCATCAACAGACTGATAGATAAAGAAAATATAGTATTATGTACACCATGGAATGTTAGCCAGACTTAAAAATAAAGAAATACTGTCATTTGCAACAACATTGTTAAAATTTGAGAACATTAGACTAAGTGAAACAAGTCAGGCATAGAAAGACAAATAGTACACTTATATGTCGAACTTAAAACAACTCAACTTGTAGAAGCAGAGAGTAGAATGATAGTTACAGAAGCTGGCAGGTGGGTAGAATGAGGAGATTATGGCCAATAGGTACAAAATATCTTTTAGACAGGATAAATAAGTTTGTTGTTTTTATTTTTGAAATCTATTGCACAGTATGGTGACTATAGTTAATAGGGGGTAGTACATTTCAAAATTGCTAAGAAAGGAAATTCAAATGCTTTCAACACAAAAATGATAAGTATTTGAGGTGATGGATATGCTAATTGGCTTGATTTAATTGTTCCACATTATATTTGTAAATCATAACATGACTCTGCACCTCATAAATAAATACTATTGTAAATTTTCAATTTACAATAAAATAAAATAAAATAATAAAAATAAAATAAAATGAATGAAGGAAATCAAAAGACTTTCCCAGACAAACAAAAGCTGAGGGAGATCTTCACCACTGCACTTGCTTTTTGAGATATGCTGAAGTGAGTCCTTCAATTTGAAATGAAAGGATGCTAAACAGCAATAGGATAGCATATGAAAATATAAAGGTTGCTGTCAGAGGTAAATATATAGCCAAATACAGACCCTTTTATTATTGTAACAGTGATAGGTAGGTCACTTTTAATTCTAGTATAAAATTTAAAAGGAAAAAGTTTCAAAAAAGACTATAACTATAAAAATATGTTAATAGATATACACGGTGCAAATAGATGTAAATTGTGGCATTAATAATGTAAAAAATGTGTGTGGGGGAGATGTAAAAGTGTGTAGTTTTTGTATGCAATTGAAGTTAAATTGTAACCAACTTAAAATATACTGTTATAACTATATGATATTTTGTGTAAGCCTCATTATAACCACAAAGAAAATAACTATAGAAATTACACAAAAGAATAAGAGAAAGGAATCAAAGCACATCAATACAAAAACAAAACAAAACAAAACAACACACAAAGAAGGTAAAAGAGGGGCAAAAGAACAAACTACAAGCACAAAATTAAAAATGGCCATAGTTAAGTTGTACCCTATCGTAATTCCTTTAAATGTGAATGGATTGAGCTCCACAATCTATCCGAGTAGCCAAATGAATGAAAAAAATCAATATCCAACTATATGCTGTCTGCAGAAGACTCCCTTCAGATTTAGAGATCAATGGCTGAAAGTGCAGGGATGGAAAAAGGTATTTCATGCAAATGTTAACAAAAAGAGAATACTTGTTGCTGTATTTAAATCAGACAAAATAGATTTTCAGCCAAAAATTGTCACAAGGGACAAAGAAGGTTTTTTTTTTTTTTTCTTTTTTGGACCGGTAAGGGGATCACAACCCTCGGCACAGTGTGGTCTGCACCACACTCAGCTAGGGAGTGCACCGGCCATCCCTATATAGGATCCTAACCTGCGGCCTCGGCACTACCACTGCCACACTCTCCCGAGTGAGCCATGGGGCCAGCCCACAAAGAAGGTTTTATATTACAACAATAGGGTCAATTCAACAGGAGGATATAGTAACTGTGTGTGTGTGTGTGTGTGTGTGTGTGTGTGTGTATACACATACATACTTCAGAGAACCTGCATATATAAAGCAAACATTGAAAGAACTGAACAGAGAAAGAGAGAGCAATATAGAAATAGTAGTAGACTTTAATATCCCACTTTCAATAATGGATAAAACAACCAGGCAGAAAATCAATAAGGAAACAGACTTGAACAGCACTATAAACCAAAAGGGATCAACAGAGAAACACAGAACATTCGACCCAATGGAAGCAGAATGACATTTGTTGCAAGGTCACATGGAATATTCTTCAAGATATCTCACATTTTAAGTCACAAAGCAAGTCTTAACAAGTTTAAGAAGATTATAATACTATCAAGTGTCCTTTCTGACCATAGTAGAATACAATTAGAAATTGATAACAAAAGGAAAATTGGAAAATTTATAAATACAAGGCACTTCAAAAAGTTCATGGACAAATAAAATTAAAAACTCATTTGAATCTTTCCATGAACATTTTGAGGTACCCTCATATATGAAAATTAAAATTTACACTTTTAAACAACCTGTAGGTTAAAGAAGAAATCAGAAGAAAATAACTTGAAACAAAAACACAAACACAGCATACCAAAACTTGTGGGATGCCACAAAAGCAGTACTGAGAGAAGTTTATAGTGATAAACAACCACATTAAAAAGGAAGAAAGATCTCAAATAAAATTAACTTTACACCTCATGGAACTGGAGAAAGAAGAACAAACTAAGTACAAAGTTAGCAGAAGGAATGAAACAATTAAGGTTAGAGAAGAAAATAACAAAACAGAATAGAGAAAAAATAAAGTCAACAAATACGTGAAGACAAAAAAGCAGCCTAAGGTGCTGTGATCATGTTGCAGTCTCTTCTGGAGGCATGGGTTTTATTCCCACATCAGATAAAGTATATTTATCTAAAAAATATTATTTTTTAGATAATGTACTGATAAAGAACATTTATCTAAAAAAAAGTGTTAAAAAATTAAACAAACTAAGAGCTGATTTTCTTGATAAAATAAACAAAATAGGTAAACCTCTAGCTAAACAAATAACAAAAGAGAAGACTCAAATAAATACAGTCAGATATAAAAGAGGAGGCATCACAACTGATGGCATGGAAATAAAAAGGATCATAAGAGACCACTGTGGACAATTACACATCAATAAATATGATGACCTAGGAGAAATAAATAAATTTCTTGAAATATACAACCTAAAAAGATTGAATTATGAAGAAACAGAAAGTCTAATCAGAACTATAGTTAGGAGATTTAATCATTAATAAAACAACCTTTCAAAAAAGTAAATTCCAGTTCATGTTTCTTTGCGGTTAACAGCATTTAAAGAAAAACTAATTCTAATCCTTCTCAAACTCTTCCAAACTTATTTTATGAGGCCAGCATTACCCTGATACCAAAACCAGACAAGGACACTATAAGAAAAAAATTATCCCTGATAAATGTAAATGCAAAAAATTTCAACAAATAGTAGCAAACAGAATTGAACAGATTTTTAAAAGGATCATACACCATGACCAAGTGAAATTTATCCCTGGCATGAAGTATGGTTCAACAAATGGAAATCAGTTAATGTAATAGACCACATTAACAAAACGATAAAACCATATTAATAACTAAATAGACACAGAAAAAAAAATTTAAAAATCCAACCCCTTTTTATTCCAAAAACTCTCAAGAAAATAGCAATAGAAGGAACATAATATAATGGCCTCAAAACAATAAAGGACATATTTGAAAAGCCCACAGCTAACATCATACTTACTCAATGATGAAAAACTGAAAGCTTTTTCTCTAAGATCTGGAAAAAGGTAAGGATGCCCACTCCTACCACTTCTATTTAACATAGTACTGGAAGCCCCAGACAGAGCAATTAGGCAAGAAAAAAAGATAAAAGATATCCAAATTAGAAAAGAAGATGTAAAATATCTCTGTTTACAAATGATGTGATCATATACAAAGAAAACCCTCAAAATTCCACAATAAAAACTATTATAACTAATAAACAAATTCAACAAAGTTGTAGGATACAATATCACCATAAAAAAATCAGCTATGTTTCTATAAACTATCAAAAAGCTATCTGAAAATGAAATTAGGAAAATAATCCCATTTACAATAGTTTCAGTAAGAATAAAGTACTTAGGAATAAACTTAACTAAAGAGATGAAAAACTTGAACACTAAAAAGTGCAAAGCATTGATGAAAGAATCTAAAGAAGTCAAAAATAATTGGAAAGACATTCCATGTTTATGAACTGGAAAACTTAATATTGTTCAAATGTCCCTACAGCTCACTATGATTTCAGATTCAATGCAATCCCTATCAAAATCCCTGTGACACAGTTTGCACATATGGGGGGGGGGAAGCCCAAAACCCTAACATTCAAATGGAACTGCAAAGGGCCATGAAAAGTCAAAACAACTTTAGAAAAAAACAAAAACAAAAAACAGAAAAGCAAAGCTGGGGGCATCACAGTCCTCTTTTCAAAATATATTATAAAGCTAAAGTAATTAAAACAGTATGGCACTGTCATAAAGATAGACAGAGCAATGGAAAAGAATAAAGAGCCCTCAAATAAACCCATGCATACATGCTCAACTGATTTTCTACAAGGACACCAAGAATATACATTGTGAAAAAGACAGTCTCTACAACAAATGGTGTAGGAAAACTAGGTATCCACATGTAAAAGAATAAGATTGGACCCTTATCTTACACTAAACACAAAATGTAAGACCTTAAATTATAAAACTTCTAGAAGAAAACATAGGGGAAAATCTTTTTCACGTTGGTCTTGGCAATCATTGCTTGTATATGACACCACAGCACAGGCAACAAAAACACAAATAGTCAAGTGGTACTATATCAAACTAAAAAGATTCTGAACAGCAAAGCAAACAATGAACAGAGTGAAAAGGCAATCTACAGAATGAGAGAGAATATTTGCAAACCATTTATCCGAAAAGGGATTAATATCCAAAATAAATGAGAAACTCCTACAACTGAACAGCAAAAAATTAATAACAACACATTAAAAATTGTGCAAAGGACTTGAATAGACAATTTTCCAAAAAGACATACAATGGCCAATACATATATGAAAAGATGCTCAGCATCGCTAATCATCAGAGAAATGCAAACTAAAACCGCAATGTGATATCACCTCATACCTGTTAAGATGGTTATTATTATATCTTTTATTTTTTTATTATTTATTTATTTATTTATTTATTTATTTTTGACCACTAAGGGGACTGTAACCCTTGGCTTCATGTTGCCTGCACCACGCTCAGCCAGTGAGCGCACCGGACATCCCCATATAGGATCTGAATTGTTGCTTCAGCGCTACCAGCACCACACTCTCCCGAGTGAGCCACGGGGCAGGCCCAGGATGGTTATTAAAAAAACCCAAAAGATAACAAGTGTTGGTGACAATGTAGAGAAACTGGAACCCTTGTTCACTGTTGGTAAAAATGCAAATGGGTGCACCTGCTGTACATTATGGAGTTTCCTCAAAAAATTAAAAATAGAACTACTATATGATCCAGCATTCTCTCTTCTGTGCATTTATTAAAAAGTATTGAAATTAGGATCTCAAAGAGCTATTGAAACTCTATATTTATTGCAGCATCATTCAAAATAGCTGAAATGCACACACAACCTAAATGTTCATTCATGAATGACTTAAGAAAATGTGGTATACATCCAGTAGATTGTTATTTCTTCTCAAAAAATGAAGAGATTGCACAATAGATGACAGCATGTATAAACTTCAAGGAAATTATGCTAAGTGTAATAAGCCAGTCAGAGAAATTATGCTAAGTGCAATAAGCAAGTCCACGTATATAAGATGTCTAATAGAGTCAAACTTATAGAAGCAGAGAGACAAATGGTGGTTGCCAGGGTCTGAGAGAAGAGGAAGATGGGAGTTGCTATTAAATGGGTATAAAATATCAGTTACACAGATGAGTAAGTTCTGTAGATTTGCTGTACAATATTGTGATTGTAGTTAATAATACTGTTTTGTACACTTAGAATTTATTCAGTGGTTTATCTCATGTGTTATTATCACAATAAAAAAGTAATACATGTCTCTATGCAGTTCTAGAGAAAGAACATTGCTAATAGAGTTGAGCATGTCTCTTCTAATCATACTCATATTCTGATGCTCTAGAGATCCTCTCAGAGATATTTCTCTGCCTCTTAAATACCTTACAACCACTTGGTACAAATCACATCTCTAAGATGTCTATGATGGCAGATTGTAGCATCTCTGTGAGCTGTTCTGACTTTGTTAAGATACTTCAAATCTAGGGGAAGCTCCAGCTTCTCACCTACTTTACTTTGGTCCCAAGAATGAGCTCTGATATATGGTATGGTACAAAATTAAAAGATAGAGTCAGGTCAATACTTTAGATGATGACGCTGTTTAAGTGAAAACAAAATCGAAGAGGCAAACTCTTTTGGGTGGAGGGTAACTTCTTGCTTATCTCATTTAGAGATATACTGTCCATATAAGTTACAAGTTCTTTCTAAAGTTCTTTCAAAATTTGGTTTTCTAAAATGACCAAAATTTTTTTTTTTGTGTGTGTGTGTGTGTGTGTGTGTGTGTGTGTGTGTGTGTGTGTGTGTGTGTGTGTGTGTGTGTGTGTGTGTGTGTGTGTGTGTGTGTGTGTGTGTGTGTACAGTCATCTCTCGGTATCTGTGGGGAATTGGTTTCAGGACCTCCCATCCCCATGGACACCAAAATCTGCAAATGTTCAAATTTCTTATATAAAATGGTGGAGTATTTGAATATAACCTATGCACATTTTCCTATATACTTTAAATCATCTCCAAATTACTTATAACACCTAATACAATGTAAATAGTTGCAATACTGCATTTTAAATTTTTACTATTATATTGTTACTTTTTGTTTTTTTTATTTTTTTCCTAATATTTCCAAACTTCTTTTGATTTAATCCATGGATGTGGAGGGCCTACTAACTATATGTATGTGTGTGAAAATATATATTATTTATATTATAATATATAAATATATAAATATAAAATATGTTAAAATACATAATATATACACATATACATACAAACATATATATATATGTATGTAAAATTTATGTGAATGTTAGCAATATATTTGTGAATGATAGCAATATGACATTTGGCAACGAACAAAAATATGTCTAAAAGACCTTATTCATGGCACATGAACTCACCATAATGTCTTATAAAAGACATAATCAGAAAGGAGAAATGCAAGGGGGAAAAAAAACTATTTTTATTCTTTGGGTATTTGGCCTCAAACTATAAAGGCAGAACTTTAATGCCCCTTTTTCTTAGATTAGTTAGGCATAAATAGCTTCAGACTACTACAGTTCTCTAAGTTTCTAAGGTTGTGATTTTGCAAATTATCTTGCTTTATTTTCTTGTTATAAAAGTGGGAATGAGGCTCTTTTCAGCTTTCTCCATCTTAGGTGAAAATCCATCTTATCATTGTTTAATTTTTATCTTATTCTTGCTCCTACAGGATTAGCATACATACCCCAAACCAGAATAACAGGCATGGATTCTAAATCAAGGACTATCTTTGACCATCTAAATGTCATTGGACAAGTGAATTTTCCTTTATTTTCCTTTTTTTCCTCATATGAGGGAGTAAAAGGAGAAAACTGTCAACTTCTAGAGCTATTTTAAAGGTTAAGTGGTGCAAAATACCAGGTACCAAGTAAGTGATCAATAAATACATTGTAAATTTCAGTTCTAGATATTTCCTTTCTGTCATTCTACTCTAAAATAAATTATTCTTCAGTGTTTTCTTAATGTAAGTTATTGCTTGCAACAACTTCCTGATGAATCCACCTATGTGGAATGTGAGAATGAGGAAATATGGATGGAGAGCTATGGAGGAGCTATTGGAACTGGAGTAAATGATTGGGAACAGATATTTCACATCCGACAGGACCAGAAATTCTTGTAACGTATACTAGTGCCTTCATGCAAATCGCCAAAAGATGCCTCACTTGACAGAAAAATCACTAAATTGCTCCAGCTCCAGGAGACCAGTTCTGAAAAGATATCCATTATTTGAGGCAAAAGCGACTTCTCCCCAAACACAGGGCATGGCAATTGAAGCACAGGCTGGATTTCAGCCCCCACCTGTCACCTCAGCCTGGTTTCTTTGACCAGGGCACAGCCTGTTCATTCTTGACCAGGGCCTTATTCTTAAAGATCACACCCAAAGTATAAATCCAAACATTGTTTGAGGCCCTTGTGCCTGACCCTGATTTGCAGGGCACACTATTTGCTTCTACGAAACTTATGAGTGGATTATAGACTCCTGGAGAAGCACTCCTTTAGAAAAAATGTTTATTATTTCTATAAAATTATAAAAGTTTTAGAGGCAAAGTATACATATTGTCGTATTTCAATTAGATATACATACATATTTTGTTTTCTGTAGTTAGATCTTATCTCCATAAACATCATTATCAACAGCATCCAGGTTTTTAGGAGGAGGATTCTAATTAAGTTTCTGTATTTGAATAAGGATTGTATGGTTGTTATTTGGTTTCCTTGTCCTTGATGACCTTAAAAGAAAGAGATAAAGATAGACCAATTGAGATGCAGGTGGTCATACATTTCTTTCTTCACTCACAGAGTCTCCTCCCAGTGGGCCACATCCCTTCCCCTATTTCTTTCTAAAATAATCCCTTCTCACACTCATCTATCTCCTTTAACAAATTCCCATCCTTTGAGTTACCCTCCCCCACTTGGTTGGGACCATGAAATTAGATACTCATTTCTACCCAGCATGAACACATGTGGAAGAGCAGGAGATGTAAGTAACAACAGAAGAGGAAAAAGCCTGTGGACCCATGCCAAGAGTTGAGGCAAGGTTTTCATTGTGCAGAAAGGTGGGTGGAGGGTACAAAAGATATTCGTGGTATAGTCGCTGTGAGGAGTGTACGGAGTGTTTGACTGATGGTCCTGAGAACTGCAGAGATCTAAGAGCATTTGCATGTGCCTGTGTGCATAGATAGGTCAGCTTTGGATTTGATCTGCTTACATTCCAGTATTAGCCTTTGTTAATGTTCCAAGAATCCCACAAGAATGTGCGTGTCAGTGTGACAAAGAGCATGGACTTTGTCATCTAGATTCAACCATCTCTGTTGTAGACCATTATATGCATCTTACTAAAGGCAGGTACCTTGTGCTCTGATTTGCTCGATGGCATCCTTGAGTATTTAGATATGGCATGAGTTCTGTTGACCACCCTCTGATTAAATTTCTTCCCTGTCCTGGTTATTGGCATCACAAAGCATTAAATGAGTTCACATGTGAAACAATTGGATTGATGTATTAATTAAGATAATTGAAAAACCCTTGAAAGAGTCTGGGTCATTCCAAGTAATTAGTAAATGATTGACATCAATATTAATATTCTATTTAGGTAATATCAGCTACAGCCACTATTTTAACAACTGTGTCTATGCTTATGTAATTAATTCAAAGCCTTAGCTCAAATTATCTTTCAATCTCTAGATCTATATAGCAAATGGATAGTTCTTAGCTGTCCTACAGGAACTTCAAATTTAACCTGTCTAAAGCAGAATACATTTTCATTCTCTGGAAGACGTCCTTTCTTCTCTGTTCATAGCAGTATAAAGGGGGGAAAATGGAATAATGAACATAAAAACCCAGCTTTTACTTCTAGCTTTATCTGATAGATGCGTAGTTAGCAGAAATATCATTACTGTCATTGTTATTTCACAGTCTATAGAGGGTTTGTATGCCTACCTGATCCACAGTATCATGATTTATGTTGACCCCCTTGGCAAACCCTAAGTCAAGTTGTAGGGTATAGGAATCAAGATAGTAACTTTTTTTTTTCTTCTACAATATAGTAACTCTAAACCAGTAATATGTCTCTGTTTTCCTAACCATTCTGTGCTCTTTGATTTACCGGTGTCCTGACAAAAGATATAAAAAAAAGAAAAGTCTGCTTTTGGCTTTCAATCCAAAAGCATAAAGAAACCATATTACAGACAAAATCTTTGGGAAAACAAGTATGTATGAGCAAGGCCTTCTTTCAGTTCTAGTGACTCAGTGAGGCTGGTCAGACACATTTTGTAGACCTCCTGTGGAGATGGCCAGATGCAGAAGAAGAAATGACTGTATGGAATGTTTAAGTGTAGGAGACATGTAACCCTGGATGGGATTTCTGGGCTAAGGATAAATTTATAGCAGTATAAATTCTATGGCTACAGAAATGTCTATGTCTCAAATTTAGGCAGGTGAAATATAAGAAAGCATAATATAGTCCCTTCTAAGTCAGTAAGAATTAGAAATCAGAGTTGTCCTGGGTGTCCACTTATGTCTTTGAAGCAGCAGAGAAAAATGCATCTGAGCTACTAATGAATACGCCTGCATTCCATCCATGTTCAGCTAAGCTACCACAGCTAAAATACACAGGCTACTAGCAGTATCCCCCAATTAAACACATAGAATTTATTGAGGAACATAGGATTCTTGGATCTATCAACAACAACAACAAAAATGTGACAAAATAAACTAAAAAACAACCACAAATTGAGAACCTGTAGCCTGTCTTCAACTAGCATGTGTGGGTGGTGAAGGAGGCTGCAGCCTGCGTCAGAGGGTAGCTTAGGCCTTGAGTGAGAAACCAGATAAAAGAGTAGTGGACTGATGCCCCTCTTGCCGTTCTCTCTAGTTCCCTCACCACACACTGTAGATATAGTAGTCTTCTGTGCCCTGGCTGGAGGAAACTGCACTGGTTGTATCATGCGCAAACATAGGCGGGCTTAAATTTGATTTGAACACACAGATATCAAGTCACCTGTGCACTCTTATTTCTATTTCCCTGGACAGGAAACCTACAATCTAAGCTTATTGTCTCAAAGGGTTAAAAAAATTCTTGTATTTGAGTTTTCATAAATGTTATAAAGAAAATAAAGAGACATTCTCAGGAAATTTTGGCATGATATGTGATATTGCAGGAAGGGGCTATCAGTGAAGTTTTGCCCATAAAAGGAATTTTGGTTGGCCCAGAAATATATTGGGGCCAGTGAAGAGTCAGAGTAAGGAATTCTAAACAAAGGCAGTACCATATGTCAAAATGGCTGATATAGGAAGTAGCAGGAATTTCAAATGTTAACCATGAAGTATGGTCATTAGTTGTAGTGGAAAGTTGTTAAAAGAAATTGAAATGTAAGGTACAAACACAATACTGTATTTATCTCTGCTTGTCTGGAAACCTCCCCACACATTTCCTTTATATTTGGACCAATGAATGACAATAATCTTTAAGTCTGAAATGATTTCATACATACATACCTTGTGAGTAGCAAAGGCCTTAGAATCCAGTGACATGCTCAATTATATATTGATAAATGAATGAGATGTAGTAAAATAATGGAATGATATTTAGTCAGAGGTTAGATTAAAATATCCTTCAAGATTTTGATCATTCCTACAGTTATGTATTAGGGGCACAAACGGAATAGGAACAGGAAGGTATTAGAACAGCAGTATTAGAAATAGGAACAGCAGGTATTAGAAATGCATAGGGTTTCTGAACGTATCAGGAAATCCGATGATGGACCGCAGTTGTTGGTGTGCTGATTGCTGAAGTTTGTAGAGCATGACTGTGATCCTGGGAGGGCTTCATCCCTCTGGAGTCATAAATTTGTGTGGTTGTGGTTTTTATTTTCTGAAGCAAAGTAAAATCTTTTTTGGTTAATGTATCTTAATATAAGTTGAATAAGTTCTGCATTTTTAAATCCTTTTTTTATACCTTACCTCTGCTAATTTTTTCTAGAACTTTAAATATATCATCCTATTCTCTTCTGGCCTGCAGGGTTTCTGCTGAGAAATCTGCTGTTAGTCTGATGGGGCCTCCCCTATAAGTGACTTGACATTTTTCTCTTGCTCTTTTTAGGATTCTCTCTCAGTCTGTAACTTTTGTCAGTTTAACTACAATGTGTCTCGGAGAGGACATTTTTGGATTTAAATTCTTTTTTTCTTTTTTTTGTCTGCTTGGGTTATTTTGAAAACAGTGTCTTTGAGGTCAGAAATTCTTTCTTCTGCTTGTTCTAGTCCACTGCTAAAGCTCTCAAATGTTGTTTATATTTCACTGAATGAGTCTTTCAGTTCCAAGAGTTCTGCCACATCTTTTTTTAGGGCATTAATCTCTTTGTGGATTTCCTCCTTCATATTTGGATTATTTTTCTCATTTCATTGTGCTGCCTATGTGTCTCTTTCTGTATGTCACTGAGTTTCCTTATGATTGTTGCTTGGAATTCTTTTTCAGACAATTCAAGGGCTTCTTGTAGATTGGGATCTTGTGTTTAAGTGTTATTACATTCCTTTGGGGGTGAATAACAATATAAATTTAATTCTTTTAACCTGCATTCTAGCACACACATGAACCAGCATTACAGTCTTCACTCTGAAAAGGCCAAACTCAGATGATAGAAATTTCATCAGTCTTAGTTGCAATCTCAGCTCTACTTCTATCGTAAACTGCTGTGAGCTGACTTGATCAAGCACATTTCCTGGAGTTATTTTTTGGCAGATAACCCTTCCTAGTTATAAGGGTAGCAAGTCTCAGAATGAAGTCAGCCAAACTGAGGAATGTTTATGAGCAACTCTTTCTCACCAAACAAATACACAAATAGGTTTCTGTCATCTGCTCTTCAGTATCCAGTAATATAAGGGTACTCCCAAAAGTTTGTGGAAAAATGGAATCAAAAGATAATACGAATCTTTCTATGAATTTTTTGAAGATCCCTTGTGCCTAGCTCTCCATCTTTTTGGGCAAGTTGATTTTTGCTTTGCCAGAAAGTTTCTCTTAAAGCCACAATTTCAGAGGCAGGATTATGCTGCCCTTACTGAGTTATAAGGCAACCAGAATCCTTCAGGATTCCCAACCATAATCATAAGTGTTCCAGATTCCATACAGGGTATTCCCAGGACCTGTTTTTTTTATACCTTGTTTAAGCAAGGACAGACAGTATCTAAAATAATATATTTTGACTACCATTACTTACAATAATGAAAGCTTATTTCTCACAGTTTATATATGATGTCAATTTGCCAGTTTTCACACTTCTGGCATTCAGTAATATAAAACCTTTGTGCCACTTATTGATAAAGAGGTGGGTAAAAGAGGCTTGAAAAACCTGCTGCTGTACTATGGTTCTCTGCTTAAAACAGTCTCTGACCACTCTCATGCATCTCATACATCATTAGAGGGATGCAGAGATCAGGTTATCAAACACACCCAAAATTTGACAACTGTCTCTTCTGGAATACTTATGTACATATACATCTAAATATACTACAGGCAATTTAATACGTATTCTCCCACCCTGGAAAGAAGGAAGAAAGGAAGATTGTATCTAAGACTCCTTCCAAGATTACACTCAAGATTTATTTATCTATCTATAGGAGTGTACCCTTTCACAATTCCATAGTTTCCCAAACTATGAACCTCAGTATTCTCATATTTAAAATGAGAACAACAATAGCATCTTTATGGGATTGTAGTAAATAATAAATTATATACATAGATAACAATAGGTTTAAAGTCTAGCCCCCAGTAAATGCCCAACAAGCAAAAATATAATGATTGTTATGTTATTTCATGGTCTATTTGAGGCTTGGATTTCTTCCTGGTCCACAGATTTTTCATGCTTCATGTTGACTCTGTAGGGGGATACTCCAGATCAAGATAAGGTGGAAATAACTCTATTAAAAATGTTTCTGTATTAATGTATGCCTCATATTGTAATGAAATCTCTGTAATGGGAGTGTCTTTTTTTCCATTTTGGACATAAATATTTTGTTTAATATTTAATACTACATAAGAACAGTCATAACTTGTTTTTAATTCTTTGCTTTAAAAATAGCTTTCATCACACACGTTATTCTTAAGAAATAAGGTGTTTAGTTTTATTTGTTTTAGAGCTTACAATAATGTTATTATATTATTTCAAATCTTTCATGATTTTCTTCTTCCAATTATTATACGCCTAAGATTCATCTATGTTGCATGCAGCTGCAGTATATTTACTTTCAATTCAGTAATATTTCATAATTTATTTACTTATTCTCCTATCATTGTGCATGGATTCTTCTAGGATTTTGCTAGTTCACATGATGCTGCTGTGAATATTTTTATACTTTCTCCTTATATTCATATGTTAGATTGGAATTACAGGGTTTGTGAGGTATGCACGACTCAAATTTTGAGAAAATGCCAGACTGGTTTTCAAAACATTAAACATTTGTACTAATCTTCACTCTTCTCAGCAATAGTCCTTATTATGTCATATCTTCATTAAAATTTGATAATATTAGAAGCTTTGCTTTTTTTTTTTTTATGACATGGAATGGTATTGTGTCCTTAACTAGAATTTCCTGATTACTTTTAAGGTTAAACATCTTTTCATGCTGTTGTTGTTGTTGTTGTCATTTTGTAAAACGTCTGTTTGTCTTATGTTCATTCTTATTTGGCACCTAGGAATTCTTCATATATTCAGCTATTTTTTTTTCAAAGTTAGTTGAAACAAACACTT
This sequence comes from Cynocephalus volans, assembly GCF_027409185.1. Taxonomy (NCBI): domain Eukaryota; kingdom Metazoa; phylum Chordata; class Mammalia; order Dermoptera; family Cynocephalidae; genus Cynocephalus; species Cynocephalus volans. Next base: position 116,803,364 of record NC_084467.1, on the reverse strand, counting down.
TACTCTCAGTAGGTGAATTGGAATGTTTGAAGTATAATCTTTGGTTGGATAACATTAAAAAAATAAGACTTTTTTAAAACATAGGAATGCCTCTTGTACCACTGTCCAAATTGTTATTCATGTATTTTTGTGCTCTTTGCTTCAAGAGAGACATGACAGAAGATATTAAGGGTAATCATACTCTGCTTCAGATTTTGGATCCAAAGGCTTAAAAAACCAATATCACAGGCAAAATGTTTGGGAAGACCCATAATGAATAAGGGCAAAGCTTTCCTTCAGGGATACTCATAGCAAGAGTGGTCAGGCAAATTTTTCAGGCATCTTATGAAGGTGTCTAGGTAATAAAGAAGAAATGACTGCATAATGAGTTCAAGTTTCTGAGGCTATGGAGGCAAATAACCTTCCTTGGGATTGCTGTGGTCAGTGGGTTTAGGTACAACAGAATAATTCCTTTGAATATGAAAATGGCTGTATCCCATGTTCAGACAGGTAGGACAACAGAAAGCATCACATATTCCCTTTCAAGCCAGTGTGTATCAGAAATCACAGTCATTCTCAGAGGCAGCAGAGAGAAATAGGTCTGAGCTGATAATGAGAAGGCATGGGCTCTATCCATGGCTACTTGGGCCATGATGGGAAAAAAAGCATAGCTAAAAGCTGCTTCACCCAAGTATAATCTGTAAGCAACATAGAAGCAAATATGAATTTGTGGAAATAACAACAAAAACAAAACACAAAAACAGAAAACCAACCACAAATTAAAAACCCCATAATAGTAAGCCTGTCTTCAACTGATACTGACGGGGAAGTCATGGGAACTGCAGCCTGGGTCAGCAGGCAGCTTAAGGCTCGAGTGAGAAACTAGATAAGAGAACAGTCATTTAATATTCCTCTTGCCTTTCTCTCAAGTTGCCTACCTGTTCGCTGCAGAACCAGCCTTATGAGGCCCAGGAACAAGTGACTGCACAGTTCATAGCATGGCTAAGCAAACTGTAGTTTGAGATAGAATTTGATGCACACAGATATGAACTCATTGGCACACTCCCGTCTTCCATTCCCTAGGCAGGGTATCTATAATCTTGGTTTAGTTTCATTTAGGATTGAAAACATGCTATAATTACAGCTGTGATAAATGTATAAGGAAATAAAGGGCTATGTGAAGGAAACAATGGCATGATGTATTCTATTCTTGGAGCGGGGTGTCAGTGAAGAATTGCTTGAGGACGGGTTTTAGGCTGGCCCTGAGATGAGTGAAGGCCAGTGAAGAGACAGGAGAAAGAAATTCCAGAGAAAAGAAGCACAGCAGTCACCCACTATCTGCAGTTTTGCGTTCTGTGGTTTCAGTTATCTCTGCCCAACCGTGGTTGGTTATTTTTATTAATATAAGATATTTAGAAAAAATGAGGCCACATTCACATAATTTTGTTACAATATATTGTTATAATTGTTCTATTTTATTATCAGTTATTTTTCTTAATATCTTACTGTGCCTTAATTATAAGTTAAACTTTATCATATAAATGATACAAGCATGTATGTATAGTAAAAAACATTGTGTGTGTGTGCATATATATATGTTTCAGTATTATTATCTGAGGTTTCAGGCATCCAGGTATCTTGGAAGATATCCCTCATAAATAAGGGAAAAGTACTGCACCATATATGAAAGCAGCAGATGTGGGAAGGAGTAAGAATATTAAAAATAAATCATAAAGTATGGTCACTAAACAATGAAGAGGGCTTTGAAAGAAAACTGGAATGTAAGAGATGAACACAATCTTGTATTTTTCTCTCTGTCAACTCTCCTACATTCTTTTTCTACACTTGGAAAAAAATTATAATAACCTCTTTGGGTGAGGAATAATAATGTATACTTTGTCAATAGTAAAATTCTTAGAATTTTTTAGCATATCCAGTTATACATTTGATCAATGAATGGGAGGTACAGTAGATTCAAACAAACAAACAAACAAACAACTATTTAGTCCAAGAGTAGTTGAGAAGCTCTGTCAAGAATCTGGCTATCCTGTAGTTATGATTAAGTGAGGTGCAAATAATGGCAACCAAATAATGGTACATTGGTTAAGGAACTGCTGGGTAAGATTTGTAAAAGTATCTGTAAAGTCTGAGGATGGCTCATGGTTGGATGTTCTCTGATGTTTGAACTTTGCAAGCTGACTCTGCTCTTGGGAAAACTTTATCCCTTTGGAGTCATAAGTTTGGGTAATTCTGTCCTCCATGTTCTGAGGAAAACATTGTATTTTCTGGTTAATGGTTTTCAATATGAAATAAAGCTTGATATACATGCACACCACACACACTCATGCACACACACATATATAAATTTTCATAATATATATGTGTATATATATTCTTTTTGATACAATCATCCCTCTGATATGTTTCTCTGGAAAAACAATGTACATCTGTGTATTCTAACCTCTTATATTGTACTGACAAATCAGTATTACAACCTTCAACATTGAAATGTCAAAACTCAGTTGATTGAAATTTTATTGGTTTGTGGTAGAATACTGGCACTACAATTTCCAAAAACCTGTCTAAGCCAACTTGATCAAGCATCTTTGTTGGGGTTAGTTTTGTTAAATAACTGTACTAGCTTATAAAGGTAGTAAGTTTCAGAACCAAGTCAGCTGAATTGATGGTCCTTTATAAGCGAGCCATCCTCTTCAAGCAAACATAGAAATGGAATTCTGTTATTTGCTTTTCAGACTCCAGGAAATTAGTTTTATGTTACAGGGCATGCTGATTTTCACTTTGCTGGAAGGATTCTCTCAAAGCCACAATTCCAGAGGTGGGCACCCAGAATCCTTCATGATTCTCAGAAGGAATCAGAACAGTTTCACATTCTATTAGTGCATTCCCAGTAACTGGATTTTATACTCACAAAGAAGGGATATGTAGTGTCTGCAAAATAATGTATCTTGAGTTGTGCTCACTATGAAGCCCATTTGTAACTTCCTACACACAATATCAATTTGCCACACTTTTTTCAACTTCTGATATTCAGTAGCATAACTTTTTTTGTGCCACCCATTGATGAAGAGGTGGATGAGAAGGGTTTTAAAAACCTGCTGTTAGAATGTGGCTTCCTGGTTAGAACAACCTTTGATCCCACTGGCATGCCATATTCTTCATTAAAAGGTTGGTAAAGCCTGTGCCATAAAACAAACTCAAATCATAACAAATGTCTGTGCTTAGGTATTCATATGTATTTATAATATAGACATTTTATCATCTGCTCTCTGATTCTGCAAGCCGCATATGCCCACTGACTAGTCATGTTGAAGGTGAGTAAACCTAGATAGAAATCCTGACTCTCAGACTAACTGTTTTTGTGAACTTGGGGGAAGATTGCTAATTTTAAGACTCTCAATACTTCCACATGTGAAGTTAGGCTAACAGTTACCTAATGGGGAGCAATGAAGGATTAGTGATATAATGAGTATAAAGACACATGTTTCAGAACCCACCACCCTGTAAATGCTCCATAAACAGCAATGTCATTACTGTCACTATTCATTCATGGTATATGAAGGATTTGAATATCCGCCCCATCCGCAGGTTTTTCATATGTATTTTGACCCTCTTTATGGAAAACCCATTTTATCTGGTATGGGGAATCACCTCATTAATGAGGTTTTTCTCCCTCGCTTGACACAATGTTATCTCATTGACAGGACGTTTTGGGCTATTCATCCTAATAAAGTCAACTAATACAAACACTTCCATCACAACATGTGAATTTGGATACTGGAAATGTAACTATTGATTGGATAATATTTTAAAATGATAACTCTTATCTTTTCCACATAGAATTGTCTCTCCTGCTATTATCCCTGTTAATTATATATGCCATTCTTTACTTTTTGCTTTAAGAGAGATGTAATAGAAGATATCAAAGGCAGTAATGGTTTGCTTCTGGTTTTGATTTCAAACAAATAAAGTACCCATATCACCAAAAATGTTTGGGAGAATGCATGATGAACAAAAACAAGGCCTTCCCCCGAGGATAGTGAATCATAACATGAGGGGTCAGGCAAATTTGCAGATTCTTATGGAAGTGGCTGGGCAACAAAGTAGAAATGTCTGTATGGTGTGCTTAAGTGCATGAGGCCATGGAGGAATTAACCCTCCTGATGATTCTTATTGTTAATAGGGATTTAGGTGCAGCAGAATAATTTCTATGGAAATATTTCTGTAAAATATAGTCTATAGAAATGGCTATGTTCCACATTTAGGTAGGTGGGACCTGGGAAAGTGTCACCTCTTTCCTTCCGATCTAGAATATGTGAGAAAGGAGAGTTGAACTTAGGTCTCCACTAATGTCTTTCAAGGAGCAAAAGGAAAACAAATCTGAGCTGGTAATGATTAGTATGGGCTCTATCTTTGTCTACTTTGGCCAAGATGACGAAAACACACTGCTTGTTAACTGATCCACCAGATAAAATCTGTAGACTCTATTGAAGGAAATATAAACTTTTGGTAATAAAAACATCAGAAACAGCACAGAAAACAAAACTTCATTCATAAATTGAGACCTCCTATACAGATTAATACAGTCTTTAAGAGGTACGTGTGGGGTAGCCCCGGAGGCTGAAGCCTGGGTCAACGTGCTGCTTGGGCCTTGGTTGAAACACTGGATAGAATAGTGGCTTACTGTCCCTCTTCCTCTCTCTTAAGTCGCCTGCCTGTTGACTGCAGATATAGGCTGCTCTGCCAAGGGCAAGTGACTACACAGGTCATATCATGGCTAAGCAATATCCAGTCTGGGATAGCATTTGCTGCACACTGATGGGAACTCTCTCATGCACTCTTGTCTTGCATGCTCTAGAGAGAATATATACAATCTCAACTTACTCTTTTGTAGGGTTGAACATATACTATAATTACAGTTGTGATAAATATAAAATAATTAGAGTGCATATAAAAGAAGCAAAGAGATAATCTGTTCTATTCTTTGAGGAGATTATTAGTGAGGTCTTACTTAAATAAAGGTTTGGGCTAGTACAGAAATAGAATGGTGCCAGCGAAGAGACAAGAGAGACGAGAAAGAAATCCTAGATGAAGGAAGTACCATATATTAAATACCATATATGTGAAAGAGCAAGAAGGTTGACTATAAACCTGAAGTATGGTCATTAAGCAATAAAAAAAGTTTTGAAAGAAAACTGGAATGATAGAATTGAACACTCTTTTGTTTATCTCTTCTTTGTCTACTGTTCCACGTTCTTTATAATTGGACACAAATGTTAATGACCTCTTTAGGTCAGGAATGATTTTATCAATATATACCTTCTCAACAGTAAAAGTCTTAGAATCTTTAGCATCTCCAATTACACACTTCACAACAAATAATAGATATGGTAAAAAAAACAAAAAGGAAAAAATGTATTTAGTCCAAGAGTAGTTAAGAAGCTCTACTAAGATGCTGATCTTCCCTATAATCATCATTGAGAAAGTACAGGAATTATAAAAGAAAGCTGGTACCTTGTTTAAAGAACTGCTGGATAGGGTTTGTGAAGGTCTCTGTAAAGTATGAGGAGGGCTCACAGCTGGACATTCTCTCATGTCTGAAGCTGGCAGACCCTGAATCCACTCTTGAAAAGACTTTTTCATTCTGGAATCATACGTTTGGGTACTTCTGTCCCCCATGTTCTAAGGAAAACATTGTATTTTCTAGTTAATGTTTTTTAGTATGAAATGAAGTGTGGTATACACACACAAACACACACGCACACACAATTTTGTATCTATTATTTTTAAAAGAATCATTCCTCTGAGAATTTTCTCTGGAAGAATAATATACATTTATTTATTCTGACCCATTCTTTCATACACTAATAAACCAGCCTTACAGCCTTCACCCTGAAAATGTCAAATCTCATGTGATTGAAATTTTATTGGTCTGTGCGGTGGTAAAATCTGAAATCACTTTTGCAGAAAACCCATGTAAGTCAACTTGTTTGAGAACCTCTGTTGGAGGTAAATTTGTTAAGTAACCTTCCTAGCTTTTAAGAGTAGCCAGTATCAGAACAAAGTAAGGTGAACTGATGGACCCTTCTCAGAAAGAAATTCACATGAAGCAAAACCAGAAATGAACCTCTGTACTTTGCTCTTCAAGCTTCAGGGAAGAGAGTTTTCCACTTTTTGAACAAACTGATCTTCACTTTGCTGGAAACTTTCTCTAGAAGCCACAGTTCCAGAGGCTGCATTCCATTTTTCTTGTGAGTTGAATAAGCTCTTCACAATCCTTCAGGATTCTCAACAGGAATCGGAACTGTTCCACATTCCATTAGGGCATTCCCAGTACCTGACTTTTCATAACTTAAAGTGAGGACAGAAATTGTTTGTAGAATAGTACGTTTTGACTATCTTTAATTTCACTAATGAAAGCCATTACAAACATTCAACATACAATATCAATATGCCCCCAATTTTTCCACTTCTGGCATTTAATAATATATTTCCCTTGTTTTACAAAGGTGGAAAAGAAGGACTAAAATACCTGCTACTTATTACGGCCTCCTGGTTAGAACACCCTTACTTTCTCATATACCTCATTTTTTTTTTTTAGAAAACTTGAAGAGCTTGAGTGATGAAAACAAATCCAAAACTTAACATTATCTATTTTAAATATTTAGGCATCTATTACAGGCAGGGATTTTAGGATGTACTCTCCCACACTGGAAGAAACATATTCCCAAACTATCAGAGATTTTTAGTTGAGCAAAGCTGCGTGTGAATCCTGCCTCTAACATTATCTTTATGAACTTGAGAAAGATTTTTAACCTCCTTGAACTTTCACATTCTCACATGTGAGATGGGATAAAAATAGTATCTTCATAGAGATGAGATTAAGAACATATGCTAGAATTTTGAAAAGAACACAATTTTTATAGCCCAGCATCCAGTTAATGATCAATAAGCAAAACAATTATTATTGTTTTAATTGTCATTTCATGGCCTGTTCAGGGTTTTGTATTTTTGCCCTATTCAGAGAAATATTATGCTTTATGCTGCCAATAGTAGGAAACCTCTGCTTGAGGTGATAAAGGAAATCTGCTAAAGAAGCTGTATTATTCCCTTCTTCCACATGTAGCAGTTCAATCTCATTACCTGAAATGTCTTGAGCTAGCATCTTTTCCAAATATGTCAAAACAAACCCCTCATCACAACAACAGAATTGGATGCCTAAAATCATAGCCTTGGTTGAATAATATTTTTAAAATAGTAGCTGATGTTTTTTTCCTTATAGCAATTTCTTCCTACTACCATCCCTGATCATGATTCATACCATTCTGTATTCTGTGCTTTAAAGGAGTCATGACAGAAGGCCATGCTTCTGTCTTCTTTGGGTTTTGAATCCAACAACACAATGGAACCACATCATAGGTAAAGTCTTTAGAGAATCCCTGATGAGTAAGGAAAAGGTTTCTCTGCTCAGCTAGTGAGTCACAGAGTGAGTAGTGAGACAAGCTATGGACTGGGTACCAAAGAAGAAAGGGACACATGGTGTGGTGAAATGCAGGCAGTGTAGAGGCATATGCATCCTTCTAGGATTCTGGGATCAAGGATGTTTACACACAGCAGAACAATTCCCATGGCTGTAAAAATAGCTGCATCACATGTCTAGGCAGTTGACACTTTAGGAGTATCATTTAGTCCTTTCTCATGTAGCATGTATCAGAAAACTGATTGTCTCAGGATGCCCAATTTTGTCTTTGAAGTAGCAAAGAGAAAGTGTATCTGAACTGGTAATGAGTAGAAGGCGACTATCCTTGTTCACTTTGGCCAAGATGAAAAAAATGTACTGCCTGCTAGCTGGTCCACCAGAGAAAACCTGTAGACTCTGTTGAAGGAAATAGGAACTTTCGATAAAACAAATTAACAACAGAAACAAAACAAAAATAAAAAATCCTTTCACAAATTGTGGCTTCCTGAAAAGGGTAATCCTGTATTCATCTGGTAAGTGTGGGGTAGTCCTGGAGGCTGAAGCACAGGTCAGTATGCTGCTGCGTACTTGGGTGAGAGACTGGATAGGAAAATAGTGATTTACTGCTACTCTTCCCTTTCTTAAGTCATCTGTCTGTTCACTGCAGATATAGACTTCTGTGCGGAGGGCAAGTGAATGTGCCAGTCACATCACAGTTAAGCAAAATGCAGTCTGGGATAGCATCTGATGAACACTTATAGGAGCTTTCTTTTGTAGGCTTGTCTTGTGTGTTCTGGACAGGGCTTCTGTGATGTTAACTTAGTCTCCTGTAGGGTAATACATATAATATATTTTCAGTTGTGATAGATCTTATAAAGAAGTAAAGGAACATATGAAGGAAACAAAGAGATGATCTGTTTTATTCTTGGAGGGGTTATCAGTTAGGTCTTGCTTGAAGACAGAATTTAGGTCAGCCCAGAAAAAGATGGAGGACAATGAAGACACAGGAAAAAGGGATTCCAGACAAAGGAAGTACCATATATGAAAACACCATATGTGGGAAGGAGCAAAAATGTTGATAATAAACCCTGAAGTATGGTCATTAAAAAATGGGGAAACCTTTGAAAGAAAACTAGAATGTAAGAGATAAATATACTCTTCTATTTATCTGTCTTTCTGTATACTCTTCCACACTCTCTCTCTACACTGGACAAGAATCTTAATAACCTCATAAAGTAAGGAATGATTTCATGATTGTCTACCTTTTCAATAGAAAAATTCTAAGAATCCAGTATCATCTCCAATGATACAATTCATAAATGAATGAGAGGTAAAATGAAATAAAAAACTGTATGTAGTTCAAGAGTAGTTGAGAACTCATTCAAGGTTTTGATCATTCTTCTAATCATGATTAAGGGAGGCACAAGGAATGGCAATGAAAAGCTGGTACCTTGGATAAAAGTCTGCTGAATGCAGTTTGTGAAGGTCTCTGTAAAGTCTGAGAAGGGCTCGTAGTTGGATGTTCTCTCTTGTCTGAAGTTGGCAGAAACTGGCCTTGCTCTTGGGAGGGCTGTGTTTTTATAGAGTCAAAAGTCTGGGTAATTCTTACCTGCATATTTTTTTAAAAAAAACAATGTATTTTCTAGTTAATGGTTTTCACTGTGAAATAAAGCCTGACACACACACGTACACACACACACACACACACACACACACACACACACACACTTTTTCTTGCATATGCACATTTTTGATTCTTCTTAACAGAGTCATTCCTCAGTTTAATTTTCTTTGGAAGAAGAACATACATTTGTTTACCTAACCCTTTCTCCTGTCACTCACAAACCAATGTTACAGCCTTCACGCTGAAAATTTCAAGTCACAGTTGATTGAAATTTCATTGGTCTGTGATAAAATCCTGAAACTCCACCGGATGAAAACCTGTCTAAGCCAACTTGGTAAAGAACCCGTGTTGGGGTTAGTTTTGCTAAATAACCATCCTACCTTCTATGGGTATGAAGTGTCAGAAAAAGTTAGCCGAACTGATGGACTTCTATAACTAAGGAATTCTCATCAAGCAAATACAAATATGAATTCCTGTACTTTGCTCTTCAGGTTTCAGAAAACTCAGTTTTTCTTTTTTGGGGGGGGCATAATACTCTCCACTTTGCTGGAATCTTTCTCTCAAAGCCACTAATTCCAGAGACTGGATTCTCTTTATCCTATGGTTTGCATCAGGCATCCAGAATCTTTCAGTATTCTCAAAGGTAATCAGAACTGTTCCAGATTCCACTAGGGCATTCTCAGTATTTGTCTTTTATACCTTGTGAAAGTAAGGGTAGTGAGAGTCTGTAAAATCACATTTTTACTATCTTTAATTTTACTAATGAAAGTCCTTAATAACTTGCTACATGCAATAACAATTTTCCCCCAATTTTTTCACTTCTGGCATTCAATAATATATTTCTCTTGTGCTTAAAAACATGGGAAAGGGGACTAACAAACTTGCTTACTGGTTATGACCTTCTGATTAGAACACCCCTGTACCTCTTATGCATCTCAGTGCTTTTCAGAAGGCTTGTAGAGCCTGGGTTGTTAAAACAAATCCAAAGCTCACAGAGAGAAAGAAAGAAACAACCATCACAGTAATATGTGGAACTTTTAGAAAATTAGAAGTAGAAAAGGGGAGCAGAGGGGGAGGAGAAGAGCTAATGAGGAATTGGTCAACGGATACAAAGAATGATTGTATATTGTAATGATGAATAAGCTAACTATACTAATCTAACCACCACACATTCTACATGATTATTGACAATCAACATTGTACCCCACATGCATGTATAATAAATAAATAAATAAATAAATAAGTAAACAAAACCAAAAAAAATCTACTTGAAATATTCATGAATACATTACAGGCCTTGTAATATCTACTTTCCCATATTGAAAGGAACATAATCCCAAAACTACCAGAGATTTTTTATTGACTAAAGTTGGATATAAACCTTGTCTCTAGTACTCACTATCTTTATGGGCTTGGGAAATTTTTAACCTCCTTGAACCTCAGTATTCTTTTTTGTGGAATGGGATAAAAATTGCATCCTCATGAAGATGTAATGAGGAATATATAATATAATTTTGTGAAGAACACAGTATTTATAAAATAGCATCTGGTAAATGCTCAATAAACAGAAATATCATTATTGTTTTAATTGTTATTTACTGTCTACACAGGGTTTTGTATGTCTGCCCTCTTCACCGATATTTCATGCTTTATGGTGACCCAGTTATAGAAAACCCCTGATTGAAGTGATATAGTAAGACTATTAAACAAGCTTCTTTATTCCCTTTTGCCACATGTAGCAATCTGATGTGATTGATAGAAGGGTCTTGATCTATTATGTTTTCAAAATAAGTCAGAACTAACTCTCTCATCAGTACAGCAGACTTTGGAGGGCTAAAGTCTTAGCATTGGCTGAATAATATCTTAAAGTTGTAGCTATTTTTTTTTCCACATTTCTTTCTAATAACACCTTTGATCATGATTTATGCCATTCTTTGATCTTTGCTTTAGAAAAGTTATGGCAGAAGGTCATGCTGAGTCACAAAGTGAGTGATGAGGCAGCCTTTGGGCTGCTCACCAAAGAAGAAAGGGCTGCATGTTGTGTTTAAGTGTAGGTGGCCATGAAGGCATATGACTCTTTCTAGGATTCTTATGTTCAAGGCAGTTTACCCTTAACAGAATAATTATCTTGCTTGTAGAATTGCCCATATCATATGTATAATAAGCAACTGGGACCTTAGGAAGCATCACCTGGTCCCTTCCAATGCAATATGCATCAGAAAATTGACTATCCTTGGACATTCAATTTTGTCTTTGAAGTAGCAGAGAGAAAATGGATCTGAGCTGGTAATGACCAAGCACAGGTTCCATCTGTCCACCTGAGGCAAGATAGCAAACAGGCTATATTGATAGCTCCACCCACCAAATAAAACTTTTAGAAAGGGAAAAAGGAATTTACAGGGGAATAGGAATTATTGTAATTAATCAGTCAATAAGAACAATAATAACAGCAACAATAACAACAAAACAAAATATTGAGAACTCTTTATATAAGAGGCCTGTCTTCAACTGAATTAATGGCATAGAAAGTAGCATGGTCAGATTGTAGCTTCAGGCTTGGATTAGAAACTAGATTAGTGAATGCTGTTTTAATTCTCTCTTTGCTTGATCTAGGCTTCTGATACTTCAGTGACTGTGATGCATGGGTCTTAACATGGCTGCAAGAAAAATAGTATGAGATAGTTATTTCTGTAGAAAATAGTGATCTCACTTTTTAACCTTTGTCTTGTTTTGTTGGAACAGTTTACTTGCAGTCTGTGCTAAGTGTCTAATAGGGCACTAAATGTACAGTTATTGCAGTGTGATTAAAGTTTACAAAGTAAAATTAACTGGACCTGTGATGGCAAACAACAGAAGGGCCTGATGTGTTCTGGGGGAAGATATTGGCATAGACTTGTCTGAGGAAGGGATTTGTGCTGGCATCTGGAGAAAACTGGGACACAAAAAATGGATTAAAACATAGGAAATAAAAAATGTCAAATCATGTGATGAGGGAAAGACAGGAAATGTTGCCAGAAGACCCTGAAGTACTGTCATTAGGCAAAGGGGAAAGGTATAAAAAGAAACTGAAATGTAAGGAAAGAATCACTGTTGTATCCATCTGTTCTTATCTGACCACTTTCTCACTCTCTCTTTCTCTTTATACCTGGACCAAAAAGACAAGACACCTTTTGAAATCAGGAATAATTTCAAGAATTCTTACTTTGTAAATAGCAGAACATTGCAATCTACTAAAGTAAGTTATACATTTTATAAATAAATGAGAAATTTACTCACATGAAAAATAATATTTAGTAGCAAATTAGATAGGAAGCTCGTTCAAGATTCTTATCACTCCTTTAATTATGTTTTAGGAGGTGCAAAGAATGGGAACTAGAAGAAGGTACCTTGGTTAAGGAACTACTGGATGTGGTTTGTGGAACTCTCTGAAATATCTGAGGCTGGGTCACAGTTGGAGATTTGCTGATCACTGAAGACTGTGCAGGCCGACTGTCCACTTGGGATAACTTCATATTTCTGGAGGCATAATATTGGGTGATTTTGTCCTTCTCTTTCTAAAGTAAAGGAGATATTGTTTTCTGGGTTAATTGGTTTCAATATGAAATGAATTACAGTATATTTTTGTCTTATATTCACAGGATCCTTTTCCTGCCAACTATCTCTGGTTTTATAAAAGAAATTCTGTTTGCCTAACTCTCTCTCCAACACATAAGCAGCATTGCAATCTTCACTCCGTATATATCAAAACTCAGAAGATTGACATTTTATTAACTTATAATAAAATTCCTGGTTCTACATCTTTGCAAACTGGTTGAACCAGGTTCACCAAGAACAACTCTTGGGGATATTTTTTGGTTACTAAAACTATCAGGTTTAAGGAAGCTGGTCTCAGAACACAGTTACCATGCTTATGGTTTATTGAATAAGCCTTTTTCTCATCAGGCAAACATGCAAATAGGTTCCGATCATCTGCTCTTCAGGTGTTAGGAAATCAGCTCTCCTTCATGGGGGTGTATTGATCATCACCATGTTAGGTGAAATCTCTCAAGGCCACAGTTACAGAGGCAGGATAATCCTGTCCTTGTAGTGTGCATCTCACAACTAGAATCATTCAGAGTTCTCAACAGTAAATAGAATTGTTGAAGATTTCACCTAGGGCATTATTATCACCTGTATTTTTGTACTTTGTTTAAACAAGGGCAGAGAGGGTCTATAAAATTATATACCCTCATTAGCTTTAATTTCAGTAACAGAAGCCCATTTCCAGCATTCATCATGTTGTATGTTAGTTCAATTTACCACAGGTTTTTTATTTGTTTATTTTTAATTGTATGTGGTATTAAGTAATCTAGTTCCTAAATTGGCATTTTTTAAATTGAGATTCGCATGAAAAACTTTTTGAGATTCCTGGGTCCTGCCTATAGAGTGTGTCTTTTTGATTAAGAACACACCTTGAAAATCCACAGGCACCTAATATCTCATTAGAAGCCATGCAGAATCTAGATTATGAAACAAGCCAAAACCATAACAATGTCTATTTTGAAAAAAATATATATATATGTGTATATATATGTGTGTATGTATAAAAATATCTAACAGACATTTTTAACATTTAAAATTCTGGGTGCAATATATGCCCATTGATTGCTCAAATATTAGAGTTCAATCAGGCTGGATTTGAATCTTGACTCTTATGCTAAATATTATTTTGTGAACTTGAAAGATTTTTAACACCTAAGACTCTCAGTTTTTAGAAATGAGAAATGTGACTAACAATGGTATAATCATGGGGATGTAAGGAAGAACAAATGAGAAAATGTACATTTTTTACCACATAATTTACATTCAGTACCCCACTGTCTTTGAAATCTTGTGGAATATTTTAAAACTCTATGTATCTCTCATTTAAACTTTATATATCTACCAGTTTCTCTTACATGGAATGAGACTGAGAATAGCATCCTCATGACTGTGTTTATAAAGAAGTAATGAGGCAACATACATGTAGGTCACAGGTTTTAGAATCAGCACCCAGTAAATGCTCAGAAAGTAGAAGTATAATTATTGTCATTGTTATTACACTCTCTGCAGGGTTCAGAGAGTGCCTGCTATGATTTGTTGATGTCTCATTCTCTCTGTTTACCTTGTGGATGGGAACCCGAGGTCGAAGTGGTATGAGAAACATTATATTAAAGAAACTTTATTATTCACTTTTGCGACTCATTGAAGGGAGTGTCTTGAGCTATTACCTTCTCAAAATCAGTTAAATAAAACAGTCTATTTACAACAGTAGAATTTGGATGAGAAAAATATTATCTTTGTTTGGATAATATTTTAAATCTTTCATTATTTTTTTCCTTAGAGTTATTTCTCTCTCCTACACCCCTGCTACTGATTCAGGTCACTTTGTATTCTTGGCTACTGGGGTGACGTAACAGAAGAAATCAATGGTAAACATGGGCTGTTTCTGGTTTTAAATCCCAGTGCATAAAAAAACAGAACAAAACAAAAAAAGCAGAACTTAGACAATATCTTTGGAAAAACCCATGACTAGTGGAGCAAGACATTCCTGGTCACCCAGTAAATCATTAAAAAAATGGTCAGACATTCTTCTTTCAGGCATTGGATAGACATGCAAGAATAAGTGACTGCATGGTGTGTTTAGATGAATGTGGCCATGAAGACATAAGACTTTTCTGGGGTTCCTGTGCTCCAGAGGGGTTGAGATCCAGCAAATTAGTTATATATTTCTTTATGATAAATGTTTGAGGTTATGGTTATGATAATAACCCCAAATTGATCATTATACATTGTATACGTGTATCAAAATATTACTCTGTACCCAATAAATATGTAAATTATGTGTCAACTAAAAATAAATAATGTGTATGGCTGTAGCAAGGGCTGTGATTCATATGTTGCCAGGTGGTACTTAGAAAGCCTGAAATAATCCTGTCCAAGTCAATATGAATGAGAAAAGCATTGTTGTCCAGACATGTCCAATTAAGTAATTGAAGTGGCGGAGAGAAAATGGATCTGAGGTTGTAAAGACTGGACAAAGGCTCCATCCACAGCCACCTGTGCCTGAAGAAAAAAAGACACAGGCTGCTAGTCTAAACTACAGAGAGAAATATGGTTAATCAAAACTCAAATAAAACCTCTGTAAACTATACAAACAAAGCTTCAAATAAAACCCTCAAATAAAACCTGTATAAACTATAGAGAGATATGGTTAATCAAAACTAACCAACCAACTAAATAACTAACTAACAGTGAAAAATGAAATTGAGAACACTTGCATATAAGGAGCCTGTCTCCTAAGTATTTGTGGGGTGAAACAGGGTCACTGCTGGGCCAGAATGCAGCTTGGGGCTTGGGTGAGAAGCAATTACAGAAAATATCAATTTAATTTATTTGCTTTTCTTTCAAGTTGTCTGCCATTTAACCACCTATAAAGGCTGAGTCCTGACCTCAGGTGACTACAGGGATCATATCATGGCAGAGCAGAAGGCAATCTGAGATAAGAGCTGATGCACGCAGTGTTTGCCTCCTTGTGTTCTGTCCCCCTGAGCTAGAGTACCTATATTCTGAGTTTATGGTCTAAAAAGGAAGAAAGTCTATCCATCATCTCAGTTGTTTAAATAATGTAAAGAAAAGTAAACAACCATGGGAAATCATATGTTTGGAAAACGTTTGAGAACAAAGTGAAAAAATCTTATCTATTTTGAAAGGTGGGTATCCGTGAGCACCTGCCCTAAGAAAGGTGGATGCCAGTGGCACCTGCGGAGAGTTAGGATAATGAAGAGGCTGGAGGAAGTGATGCCAACAAAGACAGTAGCCTATGTCAAAACTCCTGAATGGGGAAGAGCATGGGGTATTTAAAGTCAAACCTGAAGTATGGTCAGTGAACAAGTTGAAAGAATGAATGGAAACTGGAAGATGGATGATGAACCCACTCTTGAATTCATCTTCCCTTGTCTGGCTACTTCCCCACACTCTCTCTACACCTGGAGCCACAAAAGACAGCAATCCTCTTGAGGTTAGTAATGATTTTTATGAATGAATGCCTTGTAATAGCAAAGACCATGGAATCTAGTAGAATCTCAAGGCATATACATCATTAACGATGAAAGATTTAATTACATAAAGAAATTGTACTTAGTAGAAATTCAATGAGATGCCCTTTCAACATCTGATCACTATTGTAATTAAGTTGCCGTGAGGCAGAAGTAATAAGAAGAGAAAGATGGTACCTGGATTAAGAAAGTGCTAGATGGGGTTTGTGGAAGGGCTTGAAAATCCTGAGGATGGAACTCAGATGGAGGTGGGCTGATTGCTGCAGTTTGCAAAGGCTGACTCTTCTCCTGGGATGGCTTCATTTTTTTGGAGTCATAAGTTTGGTTGGTTGTGTCTTTAACTGTCTGAAAGAAGATACATTATTTTCTTTTCGTTAACTGTTTCCAATATGAGATGAAATGTGATATATATTATCCTTTTATCTTTTATCTTTTTTACAGAATCCTCTCTCTGCCGATTTTCTCTGCAATAATAGCACAAATTTAGATCTCCTAATCTCTTCTGCTGCATGCACAGAAACCAGCATTGCAGTCTTCACCTTGAAAATGTCAAAGATCAGGTTATTGAAATTTTAGTGGCTTGGGATGGAACACTGGCTCTACCTCTGCTGAAATCTGCTGTAAGATAATTTAGTTAACCACATTCTTTTGGTCATGTATTGGTGGATCACACTACCAGGTTGTGAGAAAGCAAGTTTCACAAAAAATTGATCACACTGATGGGTGGTTTTTCTCATCAAGCAAAGACACAAATGGGTTCCTGTCATCTGCTCTTCAGGCTCCAGGAAACCCAGCTCTATGACATTTTCCATGCCTTAGATCATCAATGTGCTGGAAGGATTCTTTCAAATCTGCAGTTCCACATGCAGAATTCTGCTGTTTTCATAATCTGCATTGGTCAACTGGAGTCATGAATGGGGTTCTCAATCATATTCAGAAGTCAAGAATCTATCTAGGACATTCCTAGTATGTGGATTTTAATGTACTTCACCTTGGACAAAAGAGGCTATGCAACCACATAATTTACCACATTTATTTTTACTAATTTCCACTGTTTTTACCATTCAACATGTGAGGTTAATTTCCCTAGATTTTACCACTTCCGGCACTTAGTTATCTATTTCACAAAGTGCACTGTTTGGTAGAGAGGAGCAGAGGACTTTAATATATGCATCAGGAGAGTGGCTTCCTTATTACAATACCCTCTGACCACCTCTGGTCACCTCATTTCTCATGAGAAGACTTGGGGAGCCTGGGCCATGCAAACAAACCCAAACCATGACACTGTCAATTCCGAAAGTTTTATAAGTAAATGACCAACACTGGCATATCTAAATGTTTAGTATAAAGCCACATGTGACCATAAATGATTCAAGTTTTTGATTTCAATATGGCTGGCAATGAATTCAGACTCTTAACACTCAGTGTCTTTCCAAACTTAGGGAAGATTTTTAACCCTTATGTACCTTAATTTTCATTTATGTGAATTGGGACAGAGAATAGCATTCTTATGACTGTTATAAAGAATGAATGAGATAACGTACCTAAGGAATACATATTGTAGAACCAGTACCTAGTAAATCCTCAAAAAGCAGAACTATATCTATTGTCAATGTTACTCTATGTTCTGCGCTGGGATTTGTGTGTCTGCTCTGATCCACAGATAGATCATGTGCTATGCCAACCCTGTTAAGAGAAATCCCAGAGCAAGGTAGTATAGGAGAAACCTTATAAAATAAGCCCCTCTATTCACTTCTGTGAAATGTAATAGTTTAATCTCATTTAAAGGAGGACCTGTGAAAGGAAAGAATGGAGGACTTATCAGTTGTGGTAGTGTTATATCAGATAAAACTTAGAGAAAACAATTTAAGCTGGTAACTTAAGTTGAGAAGATTTGTGCCAGTGATGAGATGGGAGAAATGGATTCCTAACAAGGAAACAGTGTATGTCAAAATACATAATGTGGGAAGGAACATGGAATATTGAAAATAAACCCAGAAGTATTGCCAGTGAACAAAGGGGAAAGGAGTGAAGGAAACTGAAATGGAGAGCATGAACAGACTGCATGTCTGGCCACTTTCATTCTCCTCTCTAGTGCTGGACCAGACAAGATAGTCATCTTCTTGAGGTCAGCAATCATTTCATAAATGCATACCTTTTAAATAGCAAAGGGCTATGATCTATCGGGATCTCAATGTATGCATGTAATAAGTAAATGAGTGATTCAATTGCATAGATTTTCTACGGTGGTGGCTGAGAGGCAAAATTCTTTCAAAGTTCTGATGGTCCTCCTAAATTATGACTGGGAGATACAGGAATAGAACCCAAGAAATTGTACCTTGGTTAAGGAACTGCTGCATGGAGTTGTTGTAGGCATCTGAGGAGTCTGGGCATGGCTCTCAGTTACAGCTGTGCTGGCCACCGAAGATTTTGGAAGCTGACTCTGCCCACTGGATAGCTTCGTACTCTTGGAGTCAGAGTTTTTCTGTTTTAGTTTTTTCTGTATCTGAAAAAAAGCAGTCATTTTTTTCTGCTTAACAGCTTTAATATGTCAATGGTTATTATGTTTTAAGTTTCTGTTTATTTGTATAATTATGATAAGGGGTGGCAGAAAAAATGGCAATAGGAAGATGGTACCTGTTTTAAAAATCTGCTGAATGGGCTTTGTGTAAGTTTCTGTGAAGTCCGAGGATGGCTCCCAGTTAGAGGTGCTCTGGTGGCTGGAGACTGTGGAAGCCCACTCTGCTCCTGGGAGGACTTCATACCTTCGGAGTCATAATTTTGGTTAATTGAGTCTTTCATATTCTGAAAAAAGAATTGGATTTTCTGGTTAATGGGTTTCAATATGAGATGAAGCCTTAAATATAAATATATATGTATATATGTATATTTTATATATACGTGTGTGTGTGTGTGTGTGTGTGTGTGTGTGTGTGTGTGTGTTCTCTTATTCTTTTTTGCAGAATAATCCTCTAGTAATTTTCTTGGAAGGACGGCATACAGTTTGTTATTCTAACTCCTATTTTTTTTTTTTTAATTTTATTTTGTCGATATACATTGTGGCTGATTATTGCTCCCCATCACCAAAACCTCCCTCCCTTCTCCCTCCCCCCTCCCCCCCAACAATGTCCTTTCTGTTTGCTTGTCGTATCAACTTCAAATAATTGTGGTTGTTATATCTTCTCCCCCCCCCGTTTTTTTTTTTTTTTTTTTTTTTTTTGTGTGTGTGTGTGTGTGTGTGTGTGAATTTATATATTAATTTTTAGCTCCCACCAATAAGTGAGAACATGTGGTATTTCTCTTTTTGTGCCTGACTTGTTTCACTTAATATAATTCTCTCAAGGTCCATCCATGTTGTTGCAAATGGCAGTATTTCATTCGTTTTTATAGCTGAGTAGTATTCCATTGTGTAGATGTACCACATTTTCCGTATCCACTCATCTGATGATGGGCATTTGGGCTGGTTCCAACTCTTGGCTATTGTAAAGAGTGCTGCGATGAACATTGGGGAACAGGTATACCTTCGACTTGATGATTTCCATTCCTCTGGGTATATTCCCAACAGTGGGATAGCTGGGTCGTATGGTAGATCTATCTGCAATTGTTTGAGGAACCTCCATACCCTTTTCCATAGAGGCTGCACCATTTTGCAGTCCCACCAACAATGTATAAGAGTTCCTTTTTCTCCGCAGCATTTATCGTTCAGAGTCTTTTGGATTTTAGCCATCCCAACTGGGGTTAGATGGTATCTCAATGTGGTTTTGATTTGCATTTCCCGGATGCTGAGTGATGTTGAGCATTTTTTCATATGTCTGTTGGCCATTTGTATATCTTCCTTAGAGAAATGCCTACTTAGCTCTTTTGCCCATTTTTTAATTGGGTTGCTTGTTTTCTTCTTGTAAAGTTGTTTGAGTTCCTTATATATTCTGGATATTAATCCTTTGTCAGATATATATTTTGCAAATATTTTCTCCCACTCTGTTGGTTGTCTTTTAACTCTGTTAATTGTTTCTTTTGCTGTGCAGAAGCTTTTTAGTTTGATATAATCCCATTTGTTTATTTTTCCTTTGGTTGCCCGTGCTTTTGGGGTCGTATTCATGAAGTCTGTGCCCAGTCCTATTTCCTGAAGTGTTTCTCCTATGTTTTCTTTAAGAAGTTTTATTGTTTCAGGGTGTATATTTAAATCCTTAATCCATTTTGAGTTGATTTTGGTATACGGCGAGAGGTATGGATCTAGTTTCATTCTCCTGCATATGGATATCCAGTCTAACTCCTATTTTCACACATTCACAAACTGGAATCACAGCCTTCGGTCAAAAAATGTCAAAACTCAGTTGATTTAAATTGTATTGGTTTCTAATGGAATCCTGTTTCTATTTCTGCAGAAAACCTGTTTAAGCCAACTTGGTCAATTACCTCTCCTGGTGTTATTTTTGTTAAATAACCCTCCCAGTTTATAAAGGGAGCAAGTTGCAGAATAGAGTCAGCTGACATGATGGTAGTTTTAAAGTAAGCCATTCTCATCAAGCAAATAAACAAATGGATGTCTGTCATTTGCCTTTCAGATTCTAGGAAAGTCCGTTTTCTGTTTTTTGGACATACTGACTTTTGCTTTGCTTGAAGGATTTTATCAAAGCCATAATTCCAGAGTCAGGATTCTGCTTGTCCTCTAGTCTCAGGCATCCAGAATCCTTCAGTAATTGAAACATTAGTTAGAACTTTACAGGTGTTAAAAACGTAAACTAAGGCATTACTGTCTAATAAATTTTTCAGGAGTTTATTTGAGCAAAGAACGAATATATTTTGCTTATGTTTGCAAATCAAGCAACATTTAGGTAACTTATGAGGCCTAACTTTTTTTGTCTGCTCTCCTGGCCTAGCTTCCAATTTAATTTACATTAATACACATTCCACTAAAGCATTCCTGTAACAGCCTTTCATATCTGGATTTAGGAGGGCCAGTGAGTGTCTGTAAAACAATATATCTTGACTAACTTGGATTACACTAGTGAAAGCCCAGTTCTATCACTCCACATGCAATATCGACTTGCCAACATTTCCACTAGTTCTGGAATTCAGTAGTAAAATTTTTTTTGTCTTTGTTATAGAGGTGGACTTTGTTATAGAGGTGGATGAGAGGAGCTTGAACAGCAGCTGCTAGATGGCTTTTTAGTAGAACAGCCGCAGATCCCCCTCCTGTACCTCATTCATCATTAGAAGATTTTCAGGTCTTCAGTATAAAAGCAAACTCAAATCATAATACAGTCTCTGTTGAAATACATGTATATGACATTAATTTTAGCATCAGCAGTCTTACTCTGGGTGCAAAATATGCCCATTGACTAATCAGGTTTTGTAGGTGACTAAGGATAGATAGAAATCCTACCTCTAGCACTAACTTTGATTTTGATATTGGAGAAGATGTTTTTAAATGTTTTATTTTGTTTTATTGTCTTTAATACCCATTTGAAAAGATACAAACACCCCAGTGGATAAAGGACAAATATATTAAAAAGACAATGAGGAATAATTACCTACGGTTAAAAACCAGATGAAAGAAATGTTCAATCTTACTAGTAACAAAGAAATGCAAGTTTTTAAAAACAATTTGATTATTTTCTACCTATTAAATGTTAATGATTAAAACCAACAGTGATACTGGGGTGAAGCAAAGCAGTTAAGAGGACGAACTCTAGAATCATAAACACCTGGTTGAAATTCCACTTGGAGAAGATTTTTACTGTCTATGACCCTCGATACTTTCATATGTGAAATTGAATTTAGTAAGAGCAACCTAATGGGTTTGCAATGAAGAATAAATAATGGAATGAACACAAAGGACACGTTTTAGAATTCAGCACCCTGTAAATGCTCCGTCAACAGCAGTGTCATTGTTGTCACTCTTTATTTGTGGTGTACACATGAAGAGTTTGAATATCTGACTGATTTACTTATATACGTATTTCATAAGTATGTTGATCCTGTTGATGAAAACCCCATTCTAGATTGTATAGGAATCACCTTACTAAAGAATTTTTTCTTACTTCTGCCACTGTGTTATCTCATTCAAAAACTGAAGATAGGATATCTTCAGTTTTTGATCCTATCCAAGTCAGTTGATACAAATATTCCTATTACAATTGAATTTGGATGCCTGAAATGCAGTCTTTGCGTAGTGTTTTAAAATAATAAATTTTTTCCCCATAAGAATGCCTATTTTACAATTATTCCTATATGTTATTAATCCATTCCAATTTACAGTTAATAAAAGATTAAGAAATATACTACAATGAAAAGTCACATTTAGTAAGATTAGTTGAGAAGCTCTGTCAAGATTCTTATTATCCTTGCCATTACAATTGAAGGAGGCACAAGGAATGGCAGAGGGAAGCTGGTACCTTGGTTAGAGAACAGCTGAATGGGGTTTGTGGAAGTATCTGTTAAATCCGGGAACGGCTTACAGTTGAAGGTGCATTGATGGCTGAAGTTTGCAGAAGCTGACTGCTCTTGGGATGACTTCATCCTTTTAGAGTCATATGTTTGTGTAATTGTGCTTCAATATTCTGAGGAAAATACTGCCTTTCTTGGTTAATGGTTTTTAATATGAGATGAAGCCTGACACATACATATCAACATCTACATCTACTGTATTTTACCTAGAAAACCAGCACCAATTTAGGTATCCTAACTTTTTCACTTGTGTACTCACAAACCAGTATTAGAACTTTTATTCTGAAATTTTCAAACTATGGCGTTTTGTAATTTCATTGGTGTGTAGTTACTCCTGGCTCTTTTTCTGCTGAACACATGTCTAGGCCAACATAGTCAAGAATTTCGTTGGGGTTATTTTTGTTAAATGACTCTCCTCATTTCTAAGAGTAGCAAGTTTCAGAAAAAGCTGAATAGATAGACCTTTATAAGTAAGACTTTCCCATCAAGCAAATACACAAATGAATTCCTGTCCTTTACCCTTCAGGTTTCAGGCCTGTCTTTAACTGAATTAATGGTTCATAAATCAGTACGGTCAGAGTGCAGCTTGGGGCTTCAATGAAAACCTAGATTAGAAGTGGAAATTTAATTCTCCCTTTGCCTTTCCTTCACGTTTCCCACTCACTTATGAAGATCTAGCCTTCTGACTCTTGGAGGCGTGTACCCATTTGGGTGTTAAAACTGAAGAAGATAGGATGAGATAGTTATTTCTGTACACAGTTGTGATCTCACGTTTAACTGGACCTGTGAGAGCAAACACAAGGAGGATCTGATATATTCTGGGAGGAGGTATCAATGTAGGCTTGTCTGAGGGGAGATTTGTGCTGACACCTGGAGAGAGTTGGGGCAAGGAAAAGACAGAGAAAAGGAATTAAAAATATAGGAGGTAGAATATGTTTAAAACATAATGATGGAAAGATAGGAAACGCAGCAATTAACTAGAAGCATGGTCATTAGGCAAAAAGGGAAGGTGTAATAAGAAACTGAAATGTAAGGAAAGAATCACTTTTGCTTTCATCTGTCTTTGTCTGGCTATTTCTCCACCCTTACTCTCTCTACACCTGGGCCCCAAAGACAAGACCCCTTCTGAAGTCAGGAATCATTTCAAGAACA
Organism: Cynocephalus volans; assembly: GCF_027409185.1. NCBI lineage: Eukaryota > Metazoa > Chordata > Mammalia > Dermoptera > Cynocephalidae > Cynocephalus > Cynocephalus volans. Next base: position 116,779,606 of record NC_084467.1, on the reverse strand, counting down.
CACACCTTCTAAATAGCAGAACTGTAAAATCCACTACAATCTCGAATTATATACTCGATAAATAAATGATTTATTTATATAAAAATACTTATATAAAATATAAAAAATGCTTATACAAAACATAAAATATATTAGTAGGGAATTAGGACACTAATTTTGTTTTAGAGAGGTTCGAGGAATGGGACCAGGAAGAAGGTACCTTAGTTAAGGGACTGCTGGATGTGGTTTGTGGAATGCTCTGAAAAATCTGAGGATGGGTCACAGTTGGAGACTTGCTGGTCAGTGAAGACTGTGGAGGCCGACTGTTGACTTGGGATAACTTCATGTGTCTGGAGTCATAATATCGGTTATTTGTGTATTTCACTTTCTGAAGTAAAGTAGATATTGTGTTCTGGGTTAATTTGTTTCAACATGAGATGAAGCACAAGATATTTTCATCTTTTATTATTTTTAAAGTGATCTTTCTCTTGCCAATTTTCTCTGGATTTATAACGTAAATTCAGATTCCCAAACTTTCTCTCTACTACAAAAGCAGCATTGAAATCTTCAGACTAAAAACCAAAATTCATATGATTAAAACTTTATTATCAAAGGATGGGATTCCTAGTTCTATTATCTTCTGCAAAATAGCCTCACCAGCTTTGTCAAACACAACTCTTGGGGTCATATTTTGGTAGATAAAACTACCAGGTTTTAAGGAAGCAGGTCTCAGAACAAAGTTAACCATACTTTTATACACTTATTAAATGAGACATTTTAATGAAGCAAACAGACAGAGAATTCTATCATGTGCTCTTCAGTCTACAGGATACCCAGCTCTCCCTTATTTTGGGTGCTTTGGTCATCAATGTGCTGAGTGAAAACTCTCAAGGCCACAATTCCAGAGGCAAGATAATGCTTTCCTTGCACTGTGCATATGGCAACTAGAATCATTCAGGACTCTCAAGAGTAAACAGAACTATTCAAGTTTCTACCCATGGCTTTTCCATTACCTGAATTTTTATACCCTGTTTAAGCAAGGACAGAGAGGATCTATAAAATCACGTATCCTGATTACCTTTAATTTCACTAACAAAAAGCCCATTTTTAGCATTCATTATGCTGAGTCAACTGGCCAGTTTTTACCACTTCTGGTGTTCAGTAATCTAATTCCTAAAGTGGCATTTTTTGATGGATCTTTGAATGAAACACCTGCTGAGGTGCCTGGTAATAGAGTGTGGAATGAGCTTCCTGATTAGGACACATTGTGATGACCCACAGGTACATAATTTTTCATTAGAAGCCTTGGAGAACCCAGATTACAAAAACCAACCAAAACTATTACAATGTCTATTGTGAAACATATAAATATGTTACAGACATTTTAATATCAACACTTCAATTCTGGAAGCAATGTATGTTCATTAAATTCTTAAGTTTTAGAGTTCATTGAGCCTATATTTGAATCTTGGCTCTAACACTAAAAGTCTTTTTGAACTTGAATAGATTGTTTTTAACCTGTGAGCCCCTTAGTTTTAGAAATGACTTACAGTAGTACCATCATGGGGATGTGAAGAAGAACAAATGAGAAATGTACATTAGTTACACACAATTTATACCCAGCACACTCACTATCTCTGTAAACTTGGAGAGCATATTTAAACTTTATGTATATGAGTTTCTCTTATATGAAATGGGGCTGAGAATATCATCCTCATGACTAGGTTATTAAAGAGTAATGAGAGCATATATGTTAAAATCACAGATTTTTGAACCAGCACTCCATAAATTCTCAGAAAGTAGAAATATCATTATTGGCATTATTACACTTTCTGTGCAGGCACGTGTATGTCCACTCTTATTAACTAATGTCTCATACTCTGTTTATATTGTTGGTTAAAACCCTAAATTGAGGTGGTATGAGAAGCATTTTATTAAAGACACTTCTCCAATCACTTCTTCAACTTATTGACAAGAGCATCTTGAGCTATTATCTTCTCAAAATCATTTAAATAAACGTTCCCATTGCAACAGTAAAATTTGGTTAAAAAATACTATCTTTCCGTGAGTAGCATTTTCAATTATTAACTAATTTTTTTCTCATAGTAATTTCTCTCTCCTACTATTCCTGCTTTTGATTCATGCCAATTTGTGTTCCTGGCTTTAGGGTAACATAACAGAAAAAATCAATGGTAAAAACAGGCTCTTTCTAGTTTTAAATCCCAGTGCACAAAGAACCCATAGCACAAATGAAATCTTAGAAAAAACCGCTAATGAATGGAGCAAGACTCTCCTGGTTACCTAGTGAGTCATAAAGGAAGTAGTCAGAAACTCTTTTTTAGTGTGGTAGCTGGACACCCAAGAATAAATGGCTCATAGTGTGTGTAGGTGAATGAGGCCATGAGGGCATAAACCCTCCGGATCCTGTGCTCTGTAAGGGTTCAGGTACAGTGCAATATATTTCACAGCTGTAGCAAGCTATAGCAAGGACTGAGTTTTATGTTTTGGCAGGTGAAACTTAGAAATCTTCACATAATCTTATCCAATTCCATATAAATGAGAAATAGCATAGTTGTTCAGATATGACATCATAAGTCATTGAAGTGTCAGAGAGAAAATGGATCAGAGGTTGTAATGACTGGGCAAGGGCTCCATCCACAGTCACCTGTAACTGATGGAGAAAAGGCACAGATTGCTAGTGACATCCCTCAGATAAAACCTGTATAAACTATAGAGAAAAAGATGGTTAATTGAAACTAACTCTTTCATATAGAAAGCTTGTCTTCCAGGGTATATGTGCAGTGATGGAGGAGAAACTGAGGCAGGTTGCAGCTTGAGGGGATTAATTCCAGAAAATATGGATTTAATTTTCTTGCCTTTCTTTCAATCTGCCTGGTCTTTAATCACAGATATAGGCTTCTGACCCCTAACCACAGATGACTACAGGGGCCATATCATGGCAGAGCAGAAGGCAATCTGGGATAAGAGCTGACACACGCAGTGTGAACTGACATTTGCCTCCTTGTGTTCTGTCCCCTTGAGGTAGAGTACCTATACTCTGAGCTTATGGTCTAGAAAAAAAGAAAATCACTCTTTCTTCCAGTTTTTTAAATAATGTAAAGAGAAGTAAAGAGAACTGGAAAAGCACATAAATGGAGTACCTTTGAGAACAAACAGTGAAAGAATCTAATCTATTCTGAAAGGTGGGTATCAGAGAACACCTGCCCTAAGAAGAGATTTAGGCTGGCACCTGTGGAGAGTTGGGATAGTGAAGGGACCGGAGAAAGTGATTCCAACAAAGATAGTAACGTACGTCAAAACTCTTGATTTGGGAAAGTAAACAAGGTGTTTAAAGTAAAACCTGAAGTATAGCCAGCGAATAAGGTGAAAAGGTGAAAGGAAACTGATATATGGATGATGAACACACCCTTGTATTCATCTTTCCTTTTCTAGCTACTTCCCCACACTCTCTCTATACCTGGAGCCACAAAAGACAGCAATCAGTCAGTACTGATTTTTATGAATATATGCCTTGTGATAGCAAAGCCTATTAGAATCTAGTAGAATCCCAATGCATATACATGCTTCATTTGGAGAGATTTAAGTAAATAAAGATTGTATTTAGTAGAGATTCAATGAGATGATGGTCTTTCAAAGATTTGATGGCCCTTGTTAATTATGTTGCTGTGAGGCAGAAGTAATAAGAAGGGAAAGACGATACCTTGGTTAAGATACTGCTGGGTGAGTTTTGTGGAACAGCCCGAAAATTCTGAGGATGGAACTCAGAAGGAGGTGGGCTGATGACTGAAGTTTGTGGAGGAGGACACTGCTTCTGGGATGGATTCATCTGTTTGGAGTCACAAGTTTGGGTGATTGTGTCTTTAATTTTCTGAAAGAAAATAGATTATTTTCTTCTTGTTACTGGTTTTCAATATGAGGTAAAGCAATATATATTTTTAATAAGCAGTATATAAAACATATATATATTTTTAATTGTTCTTTTTTTTTTTTTTTTGTACATGATCATCCCTCTGTCAATTTTCTCTGGAATACTAGCATAAATTTGGACTCCCTAATCCCCTCTTCTAAATACACAGAAGCCAGCATTGCAATCTTCACTATGACAATGTCGAAGCTCAGATGATTGAAATTTTATCAGTGTTATCAATTCAACCTAACACAGGAGAGCTCTTTCTTCAATGCAAGTTAATCAGTAACAGTTGACTTATACATAAAAATAACAATAGTGACAGTGATGTGCAACCTGACAAGGAACCACTTGAATACAGGACCCACATAAAGGTAATTTATACAACTACACAGAGAGATGTAAGTCAAAGTATTGTATGATGCTATTTTCAGAAAAAAAGTATGTATATACAGGAGAAAATCTAAAAGTGTGTAGAGAAAAATGTGGAATAATATATATGTTGGAATTTCAGATAATTTAAATGTAGTTATTTTTAGTCAGATTGGCTGGTTGTCTGCATATCCTACTTTTTTTCTTTCTTTCTTTTTTTTTTTTTTTTTTGTCTTTTTCGTGACCGGTACTCAGCCAGTGAGTGCACGGGCCATTCCTATATAGGATCCGAACCCACGGTGCGAGCTTCGCTGCGCTCCCAGTGCCGCACTCTCCCGAGTGCGCCATGGGCTCGGCCCATATCCTACTTTTTTTCTACAATAGTCTTGTATTTAAAAAAAATCTGGCATAAGAAAAATAAGGAATAGAGCATGTTTCAATAGGGCTAGTGTGTTTTGTCACTTGTGGCCCATTGTAGTCTGCCCCCTTCATTGTTTACCAAAGACATATAACACACTCATTTTTGGAATAAAGCTTACTGAAATTTCATTAAGTATCAGACTGTTTCTGATGCATGCATACAGCGAAGGCTGGCCTGTCCAAATCTGAGAAGAGTACAACTTTATAAGAGTTTTCAGAAACATGCAAGTGTAAATAGTAGTCCCCTTTCTTTCATTTCGAGGTCTTGTATGATCTTCCTGCTGTCTAGATTTCCCCAAACTCCTCAACTTCCCACCCTACCCAAACTTCCTCTGCTTGTTCTTACCTCCTTTAGGCCTCACAATAGATATCACTACTTTGACTGGTCAGATGATGCTTATTTGTTCTTTCATTAGCTGTGCTGATTCATATCTTAAGACTTAGTTTTTATTTTTTCTATGGGAAAATATATCTATATCTATATCTATATCTATCTATTTATCTATCTATCTATCTATCTATCTATCTATCTATCTATCTATCTATCTATCTATCTATCTATCTATCTATCTATCGAGAGAGCCTCCTGCAAGGCAGACACATAACTAGGCTTTAGGATACAGCTGTCCACAGACTCACAAAGTAGCATTAATCTTAGAAATCAGAGTAAAGATGAAAAATAAACACTTATTACCTATAATTGTGGTAAGTTGCAGAAAAGAAAGAAATGAGGTCCTACCAAAGAGAGCACTATGAAGATTTCACCTAGGTTGCGGTGGTCTATGTGAAGATTCCTGTGGGATAGGATATCAATACTGGAGTCCAGAGGGTGAATGTATTTAGCTTTAAAAGAGTTATCCAAGTGGAGGAAATATGGTGTGTGAAAATCCTGAAGAAAGGAGCATGGTGTGTATCAAAGAAACTTTAACGGATTAGCGAGCAAAGGGGAGAGGTATGAAAGGGACAGGAGCAGCAGACAGTGAGCCCACTGCTGCTTCCACCTGCACAGTCCTGACCTGACACCATCTCGCTCCCTCCCTCATAACAACACAGGACAGAAACCTTCCCATAGTCAGGGATAGTGTCTGGTTCATCGAGTATCCCCGTGGAAGCAAAATATTAAAATGGGATAAATTCTCAATGTATACAGTAGATTAACTAGTTAATTATTGCATTGTTTTTAAGTTGGAGATGAGATCAGAATTTTGAGGTCTAATTCCTATAGTTTGGGTAGAAGGAAACGAAAGAGAAGGAGAACAGGAAAAACAATGTACCTCAGTTGAGGAAGTGTTGGATGGAACTGGTGATGAGATCTGGGCAGGTGGGGCATGGCCCATGGCTGAGGACGTGCTGGCTCCTGCAGGATAGGGAGGCTGCATCTGCTCCTCGGGCACCTTTTTCTTTTTGGTTCCAGTCTTTTCTGTGGTTGTGTTTTTCCTTTTCTGAAAGTAGTTTAACTTTTTTGTTAATGGTTTTCATTATCAAATGAGGTAGAACACATTTTCATTACTGGGTAGTATGTTTATTATAACTAAAAATGTTTTTCTTGGAGCTTGAGGGAGTGCTGCCCATCCCCCGGCCAGTTGTAAGAGGGGGTTGTAGATGTTTTCATTAAAAAAAGAAGAGGAAAAAGTTCTACACATCATTCCTCTAATTACCTGTGTTGTGGGATGTGACTGATTTGGAATTAGAAGAACTAGGTTTTTGTAAGCATGGGCAAAGCATTTTCCCACCTGATTCTCAAATAAATGCACCTCTCTAGTAGGAGCGAAGATATCATGTTTATTTTCAGTCATGAGCCCCACAACAATATTTTGGTCAATGAAGACCACATGTAAGACAGTGGTGCCATTAGACTATATTGCATTTTAACTATATTTTTTCTATGTGTAGCTATGTTTAGATATATAAATACTTACCATTGTGTTGCAGTTGCCTAGAGTATTCAGTACAGTAAAATGCTGTACCCGTTTGTAGTCTATGAGCAATAGGCTATACCATCAGGTTTGTGAAAGTACACTATATGATGTTTGCACAACAATGAAATCCCCTAAAGATGTATTTCTCAGTACATACCCATGGTTAAACAATACATGACTGTATACATATTTACATTATGTTTCTAAAAGTGCTTAACTCATGCCTTGCACAAAAAGATGATCAATTATTACGCAATTTTGTTAATTAAAACTTGATGGGAAACTAATGAAGAAATAATTGCCTGATGGAGAGATTGAGTGGAAGAGCCATAGCAGAGTGTCTTCTGTGGGATCTCAAGCCTGCTTCTTTTCCTCAGCTTACCTGAGCAACAGGAGTTTCCTCTGCTCCTTCGGATGTGAGAACTTTGCTTGTGGCAGGTGCAAGTGTAGCAGGACCCAGTTCTCCTTGCTTGCTTTTTTTCGATGGGTTTTTTCCTTTTGCTAAAACAGATTTAGTGTTCTTCACAACTGATGGGGGGTGGGGGGGGGAGGAAGGAGGACACATAAATCCAAAGCAGCTGGTGTAGAACAGCTGAAGCAATTTCAGTACTGTTTACTCTCAGCTCCTGTTTGTGGGTCTAGGTATGCTAGTGTCTGCCTCTACTGCATGAGCCCAGCCTGGCTGCAAAGTGACCAACAGTCACAACACAGGCACAGGCACAGGCACAGGCACAGGCACTGTGTCATGGTCCTTGGTTCTTCCCTTACTTGTCCCCTCTGCAGTGAGCACGTCCTTCCTGTCCTCTGAACTCCATGTACCTCAGTCAAATCTTTTCTTAATTCTATTCTTTTTTTTTCTTTTAAAAATAGAAAGTTTTTTTCTAATATTGTCTGTTGGGTTATCTTCTGCAAATAATCTATTCAAATTTGAATGGAAATATGATCTGAATTTGTGAAATAACAAGGCAATGTTATTGACCTTTGCTCTTCTAAAATATTTTTGTTTTTTTAAGTAGTGATTTTACAAGAGGGGACTTGGTTGCATCTCTGAGAGTTAGACACATTTACATGCTGCCTTGTCTTTTTTACTATAAAGGGTAAAGATAGGTTAAATGGTCTCAATAGAACAGATACATTGCTTGGTTACATGCACATATTTTAAATAGATGGAACAATCTTCAGGATTTTGTTTCCTCATTCTTTATTTTTCTATTGCATTGGAAGTTTCAGTCTCTAATCAACTTCATCTCACTTTTGTGGTTCCACTGCATCCCAATACACCCTCCAAAATACACCAATAACTTCTGGAAAAGGAATGCCTTAAGTTTTCCACTTGTTGGCATCTGAAGTACCAAGATTTTTATGCCCATTTAGGTATAATTTGGGAAAGAGAGGTATCAACCATGACCAAGGTGAGGTTCTATCCAAGGTTGGGAAGGGTTAGGGAAGAATGATAGGGAGGGAGTGTTCCCTGTTCCCTAATACCTTTTAATTTCTCTTTTCTAAGAGTTTTAGCAAGGCCTTTAAGTGTTGGTATATCTTCAAAGAATTCTATTAATTTGTCCAAACCGGCATCGTGTTGGAACTTTTCTTCCATCATGTCAGCAATCTGAATTCTGTTTAATTGATCTTGCATTTTTCTAGTCAGTCTTAAATCATGGGTCAGTAAGGACTTAACTGCTTTAAAATGATAATCACTGATGTTCTCTAATCCTTTCAGTAGAACAATTTTCTTGTATTCATTCACCATCTCTAAAGATATGAGTGAGCCTATGAAAGAAAAACAGCACACAGTGTTACACATCTCTACAGACAATTTAAAAGACTGGATATGCCTATGTGAGTGAGTGACCAGTATGAAAGTATTGTCCATAGGTGTGTGTGACAAACAGGGACATAATTACCATACATGCCCCTGTGGAAAATGAATTGAGGACTGCTGCATTAGAAACTTTTAAGAAAATCTTCCCTATTAATGACGACGGTTGAGTTCAGTCAGGGTGGGTGTGGTGGAAGGATGTCAGGAAACAGGCAGTTGTTGCAGTGTGTAGAATGTGAGATGTATAGAGGTCCACTCCTGTGGGCCTTTTTAGCATCTTGTGTACTTCCTTGATGACACTCAGTGCATAAAATGGATTCTAATTTTCTTTTTAAATTCATAATGTTTTTTGGTTTAGGAACCATGTCTTTGTGTACTTTTGTATGATTGGAATGTTCACATTTCTGGGGATCTTAATTGCTTTCTTCTAAGGAGAACACAGGCTTCCTCAGATTGAAAAGGCCTGTAGAATGAAGAAAAAATTACACAAGACACATTATAGTGAAACTAAAGAATACAAAAAACGAAATGAACACTCCGTAAGACTTCGGAAATAAAGAGTAAAGCACCTACAAAGAGTCAAGAATCAGACTGAAACTGATTATCAACAGCAAAACTGCCTGCAGCAGCACAATGGCAAAATTTTTATATAATACTGGTTCAAAATCCCATATCTAATGTATGAAGCGAAAAATTTTCATTTGCTTTGTCAGTGTGACAACACAATTTATTCGCGAAATAAACTGTATGTGAAGTGACAGGAGCCTATGCATAATCTTTATTCATTCCACTTAAATTTGAACATTCATATGTCTTATTGCTAAAATATTAGTGTGTTTGGCTTTGAGGTTATGATCCAGAACCCAGTGGGGTTTCTAGTAATATGGTACTTAGAATATACACATTAAATTGTCTTTCTGAAGCCTCCAAATTCTAAATTTCAAAACATATCTAGCCCAACAAGTACAGAAGAGGTGCTCTCAAACTTTCTTGAGGGAAAAAAATAGTTTTAAAATCAGAATTTTAATACAGACAAAATGATATTTAAACAGGAGAGCCTCAAAATCTATTCTCTGATATTCAAGGCCTCAGTCGTTTTGCAAGACAAAAACCCACACAGAAACATTTATTGAAAGTAATGTTCAATAAGAAAACAATAAAGTCAAGAAATACTCAGGCCAAAAGGAAAGAAAGAAAGGTGAAAAATAAACTTGATTAGGTGTGCCTCTGTCTTAAAAATAAAGCCATGATCAAAGAGAAATAAAAAGTATATCAGCATTGTGGGGGAATGGAGGAAATGGATTTGACAGTTCACTAACGTATTTGCTTAAGATACAGGTACAAGTTAAAAAAAGAAAAACGAGGAGAGTACAGAAGTGCTATATGTTAATGTGTAATTATGTAACATATGTAATGTGTTAATTATCAGCGTATACATGAAAGTCCTAACTAGTTAAATGGCAACTTTCATCAAATTTTATTTAAGAAATCTACATGTAGGTTGTTAATAAAAGTTCACTTAAAAGAAAAAAAAAATTAAATTATCATGCAAAGAGTAAAAGAAATTCAGTTGATCTATATTAGTGTAATTTTAAATAAAATTTAATACAAAAAGTACTATCAGATACCACATAATGATAAAAGGTTCAACACCTAAAAAGGTACAACAGTTTTAGTTATGGATTTATCTAATAATAATAAACTTACACAGATTATTTGTTATTACTTGTTAGTCCTAAATGGTACTATAAATAGTATTATGTAGTATATTTCACTCCTTATACACACACATACACACATACCCACACACACATAAATTTATATGCTTGTATATGCATGTATATACTTATACATCATCACATATATGCATAATATACATTTTATATTTGTGTGTGTATACATATATATTACATATGCATTTCAGAGCACAACAAGTATAAAAATTTCATGGTAAGAGATTTTGATATATTTCTTAATTACTAAGTAAATAAGGTAAAAAAAGTCTGAAAGATTTAGAAAATTTGAACATAATCAATAAACTCAACAAGATTTATTGAACATACATAAAATCCTGAAATCAACATTTAAAATTTCACATTCTGTTCAAGCACTCATGAAATATTGTACTGGTCTATACAAAGTCTTTAAAATATTTTAAAAGTAGGGAAAATAAATCCATTTCTAATTGACTCTCCTGCCTCTCCCCTATACTTTGCCACTAGAAAAACACATTATTAATTTTCAGGAGTTAGAAAGTAATCCCAACATGATTTAAATATTGCCTCTAACACTTGATGTAGAATGGGAGCTAACATAAAAGTTAAACATATTAAATTACAAAGACACCATGTATTTGAATATCTGTGTTTAAAAAATTGACATTTTCTCTGCATGTATGAATTTGTTCTCATGTTTTGTAGAACTAGGAAAATACCACATAATACAGCTTTATGTACAGATGTGTTTATTATTTAATATTATTTCATGCTACTTTTTTTGTGTGTCACTATCTTGTCGTTTACCCAGATTTCCAGCACAGCTGCCAAGATTCCTACACACCCCAGCCTTGAAAACCAAAGCCCTCTGCTAAATATCAACTTACGATGATATATACTCATATAAATTATTCATCAAAATGCGTTTCCATTTGCTCAGGCATCAGTTATGGTGAAATAAAAAATGTCTATTATCTGCCTAAGTAAATGAAGGATTATAATCAAGCACCCGCAGTTTTCACTTTTCTGAATACAGTTGATACCCGCCCTACTCCCCTCACCCCCCATCCAGAAGAACCAATACTGATTTTTCCCTTGTGATCTTGTGGATTTCAAGGAGATGTCTGGAAATTCTCCTCAAAAAAATACCTACAGGACTCACCTCACTGAAAAAGTTTTCCACAGTAATCCAGATCTTGGGATCTTCAGAAATGCAGGAATCGATGCTTGTTTTCTGTTTGAGTAGGAGGATAAACCAGCAAAGCTCTCAGAAACTGAACTGCAGGATGTTATAATCTCATGAAATTCTAAGAAAATGAAGTATTTCCAAAGATAACAAGGAAGAATAGCACTGATTGGAGTCACTTAGTAACCTGACTGGTGCTGGCTGTCTTGCACGGTGCTTTCCCCTGTGCAGAGGGGAGTTAGAAAACAGTGTGGAGACTCCTCCCATCCAGGCTCTCAGCTTTCGATTCTGCTAGTCAGACAAGATGAAGTTTCCTTCCTGACCGAGTCTCAATCAAAATGTAATATTATAGCAAAGTTATACTTAAAGTTTTTTTCTTACATTTACCAACAGACAAGAGCAGTCCCAACATCAGGACTTCCTTGTCCAGCAGGCTGACGTGTAGTTCATTAGAAAGCAATCTTCCCTGAAATAAATCTCAAATAAAAGAGAAGTAAAGTAAATTACCCAGCTGCTTCTCCCTCCTTTCCTGTTTACAAGGTAGAAGTGGCAGGAGGAAATCTTGGTAGAGGTGTCTGTTGCTACAAGTACCTGACTCCCTTTCTGGGATGGGAGTAAGTCTGCTATGAAATTTCTATTGGTTTAAATACTGCCTATTTATACTAAGTAGTCATCCAGTTATTAAAAACTGACAAACCTGGGGCTTTCCAGAGGCAGGGTATCATTATGAATATGTAGCTCCTTCCCCAAATATGTAGAATTATGACACTAGCTGCCCTCTTGACTAGTACTAGGCTGCTTTCCCTCAATAATTAAATTTATGATTATTCACTTTTCCTGCTTTTTTCCATGAGTAAACACAGGAGGTAGTGGGCTCATATCATGAGAACACTGAAACCTTGAATTCCTGTTTTAGGAATTTTGTCCATTGCATCTAAGTAACCAAATTTACTGGCATAATGTTGTTCATAATAGTATTTTATTATCCTTTTAATATCTATATTATCTGTAGTGTCATTCCATTCACATTCCTGTTCCTGATAATTTATGTCATCTCTCTGAAGAGAAGTGCTTAAAAAAGCTCACAAAGGAATTTGAAGCCTCTGGCGCTTACAAATATAGCAAACAATAAACCCATTTCTAACACCTAACCAGATTAACATAAAATCTCATGCTAAACGTCTATTTATTTAAGCTCCTATTACCTGATAAAACATGTCTATCTTTCAACAAAAAATGACAAGGCAAGCTAAAAGACAAAGAAAAACAGAGTTTGAAGAGTCAAAAGAAACATTAGAACCAGATTCAGATGATTTAATATGTTAAGGTTGTAATGGAAAAAGTAGACAGCATGCAAGAGGAGACTGGTAATATAAGCAGAGAAAAGGAAACAGAATCAAAAGGAAATGCAAGGAATTCGATCCATTGTAATAGAAATGGAGAATATTCAGTGGAGGGCACACAATCTAGGAGATAATCGGTAAGCTCAAAGACAGATCAATAAAAATTTTCCATACCGAAATGCAAAAAGAAGGCATAATATTATAAGATGTAGCATATGCATAGTTGAACAACTAGTAGGTGAAAAAAAAAATCAAAAAAACAGAAGAAAGCAGAAAAAGCATTTGAAGCAATGATCGCCAATAAATTTTCAAAATTAATCATAGACTCAAAATCTCAGATGTGGAAAGCTCAGATAATATTGAGTGTGATAAATATCCAAAAGCCTCATATCTATGCATGTCATATTCAAACTGTACATAAGGCAAAGGAAAAAATCTTGATAGAAGCCAGAGAAAAATAAAACACCCAGGAACAAGGTGAAGAATTACTTGCAGGCCCCCTCTTCAAGACAGGTGAAATGTTCTTAAGGGAGAAGAAAAATTACATGTCAAAATTCAGATCTATAAGAAGAAAAGAAAAGTGTCAGAGAAGGCATACATAAAGATAAAATAATTTCTGAAAATTATTCTTATTCTAAATTGATATGAGATAAGGAAGAGATGTAGAAATAGGGAATCTTCTGTTATAAGGTACCTGCATTATATGTGAAGTGATATAGTGGTATTTGAAGGTAGATTTAGATTACTTAAAAATATATTTTGGAAACTCTCAGTCAACTACTAAAAAAATTAAAAAGAAGTATAATTTATGTGTTAAGAGAGGAAGGTAAAAGGAATCATGTAGAATGCTCAGTTAAAAACAGAAGAAGGAACCAAGAAACAAAGAACAAATGCGACAAATAGAATACGGTTACAAACATGGCAGATATTAATCCAACTATGTCCATAACCACAGAAGAGCCCTGATTTATAACACTTGCCAATTTCCATGGTGTAAATAAAACCACCTCTGTTGATTTCATAGTATCAAATATTTAGCAACCAGCTCACAAAATTCCTGCATATTTAACAATCAGTTCTCTCTAATTTCTAGCTGGGGCATGAATAGGCTCCAGCATATCACTGCTTTCAATTCATTTCACTGACTCCAGATGTGGTCTCTCTCTAATGCATTCCTCAGAATAATTGCCAGAATGTGTGTGGGGGGGGGTGTGCGCGCGCGCATTGAGATGATAAATGACATTTATTGGGGGCTAAGTTTTAAATGTTTACACATATTAACTCAATCCTTACAATAGTTTGTTAGTTACTCTTTTGAAAAAAAAATACTTATTTTTAATTGACACATATTGCTTGTACATGGTATACATATATATATACGTTAAAATGAAAGAGTGACCAGACATTCTCCTACATGAAATCTTTCAGTTATGTAACTATTTTTTATAGTGACACTTCCATTTTTTTCTTTGTAACTAAAGACAGCTTATTATTTTACCTCTCTGGCTTCACTTTTCCATACCCTTCCACATAAACCAAAGTTTCAGTTGTACAGAGCTATTTCTGTCATTTCATTCTTTTGAGTGTGTGTATGTGACATTTCTTCCACCTATCAGCATTTTCAATGTCTTTACCTTGCTAAGAATAGTACCTACAGCATACTGATTTCTCACAACTCGCTGGGACTGTAATAAGTAATGTATATGCATTATCTCCCTTGATTTTCAGATCACCCTATGATTCAGAGTTCCCCCATTTTAGAGAATGTTATTGTCTTAATTGTCTTGGGGTGCTATAACCAAATACCATGAATTAGATGGCTTAAACGATAGACATTTGGGGGTAGGGGAAGTCTAGGATCAAGGTGCTGATCAATTTGGTTTCTGGTGTGGGTCCTCTTCTCACTGATAAAATCATGAAAATCCCACCCTCATGAACTAATTACCTCCCAAAGGCCCCATTTCCTTTTTTTTTTTTTTTTTTTGGCTAGCTGGCCAATACAGACACCTGACCCCTTGACCCTGGTGTTATAACACCACGGTATAACTGACTGAGCTAACCAACCAGTCCAGTCCCTAAAAGGCCCCATTTTTAAATACCCTAACATTGGGGGTTAGGGCTTTAGCATATGAATTTTGGGGACACAATCCAGTCCAAAGAAACTATTTAAGCAATTTTCCTAATATTATGCAACTAGTAAGTATTAGAGCCAGATTCAAACCAGGTCTATCTTATTCCAAAGCCCTTGCTCTTGACTGCTAAGCAAAATTACTTTCTTGACTTACTAACTTCTACAAATTTTTTTTTGTTTGTTTAGCCTAAAATTTATATCCTTTTAAGCCTTTTCCCCTTGAATGCCATTCCTTAGTATCTCTTAACAAAATTCTACACTTAGAATATTATTACAAGGGCATTATTTCAATTTTCATATCTCATGCTGGTGTTGGATTTTATGTGTCAAAACACAGAAACCTGATTTTTTAAAAGCCTAAACCAAATTACTTTCTCCTTCAGAAAACTGAAGGTTTTATCCAACTCCCACCTGAATGAAACTGTTAATTCCAGGTACCAGCTTAGAACTTTGGTCTGTTGATCTCAGTGGAAAGTAGGATTCAAAGCTTATCTCCTACCTCACACTTGATATGGTACTATTTTCTTTCCCCACTACATACATATTTTCTGTATTATCCTGTTTTCTATAGATTGTGTACTACTGAACGTATTTATTTTGTGATTTTAATTAAATTATATTGTTCTATAATAGAGCTATTAGAAGATTAAATTCTACAGACAAGTTGAAATAAGAGAAGTGGGAAACACACCAAGTGTTAATGTGTTTAAACAAGTTGGCTGTTGCAAAAACTTCCTGTGGGACCAAGAGCCATTCTCTGTAAGCAAAGGACAAGTTCAGACCAAAGAGGAAAACTACTGCAGATTGATAAGTAATCAAAGATTTATTCAGGGAAAACTTACATACAAGGCAATCTTGGGTGGCAGCAAGAATTAGATCAGTTCCCTTGCAGTGCCTGACTGTACAGCTTTTTATATCAGAGAAGAAAAAGGGAAAATGAAAGAAAGGGAAAAAATTCACTGATGGTTTTTGTCCTAGATTTTTGTTGATGTGGTATATCACATTTATTGACTTGTGTGTGCTGAGCCAGCCTTACATTTCTGGGATGAATTCCATTTGATCATAAACTATATTTTTGATGTCCTTCTGTATTCTGTTTGCTAATATTTTGTTGAGGACTTTTGTGTCTATGTTAGTCTGGCCAATGCCTTGTCTATTTTGTTTATCTTCTCAGAAAACCAACTTTTTGTTTTGTTGAACTGTTGCATCTATTTTTAGTCTCTATTTAATTTACTTTTGCTCTGATCTTAATTATTTCTTTCCATTTACTAATTTTAGGATTGGGTTATTTTAGGTTTTCTAGTTCATTGAGGTGCAACATTAGGTTGTTTATTTGGAGTCTTTCTTTTGATCTAGGCATTTACTGCAATAAACTTCCCTCTCAGTACTGCTTTTGCAGTATCCTACAGGGTTTGGTATGTTGTGCTTTTATTTTTATTAGTTTCAAGAAGTTTTTTGATTTCCTGTTTAACTTTTGGGGGGACCCACAGATCATTTGGGAGCATGTTGTTAATTTCCATGTATTTGTCTAGTTTCCAGAGTTTCATTTGTTATTGATTTCTAGTTTTAATCTTTGTGGTGTGAAAAGGCACTTGAAATGATTTCAATTTTTTTTCTTTTTTTTTTTTTTTTTATCGGTAAGGGGATCACAACTCTTGGCTTGGTGTCGTCCATACCACGCTCAGCCAATGAGTGCACTAGCCACCCCTATATAGGATCCAAGCCCACAGCCTCAGCGCTAACAGCACCGCACTCACCCAAGTGAACCACAGGGCCAGCCCAAAATGATTTCAATTTTTAAAAATGTTTTGAGGGCCGACCCCGTGGCGAACTCGGGAGAGTGCGGCGCTGGGAGCACAGTGACACTCCTGCCGCGGGTTCGGATCCTATGTAGAATTGGCTGGTGCACTCACTGGCTAAGTGCCGGTCACGAAAAAGACAAAAAAAAAAAAATGATTTGAGATTAGACTTCTAACCTAACATGTGGCCTATCCTGGAGAATGTTCAATGTGCTGAAAAGAAAAAAATATATTCTGTAGTTGTAAAACGTTCTGTAGATGTCTGCTGAATCCAACTGGTCTAAAGTGCAGTTTAGGTTCTGGTAAAGATGACAGAATAGATGGTCCCCAGCATCACTCTCTCTCACAAATCAACCAATATACAACTATAAAAATGTAGCTGGGGCTGCTAGAACTCAGAGGAAGAGGAGGAGAGACCTATGGAGTTCATGTAGGCCGGAGAAGCCATGATGAGAGAAAGAAAAAACTGATCGGAGCCTTTCATGCTGTGGCCACTTTAAGGCTGGAGCTACTGAACACATGGAGCAGGAGCCAGCAAAAGCTGCAGCTGTATCCTTCAGATGGAGTTGGTTGGAGGCAGCAGGGGAGAAGAGGGCCTTGGTGGCCACAGGACAGCAAGACCACTAATAGAGTTCCCATGGACCCACACAGGAACAAGAGCCAGAACAACTGAAAAAAAGGAGCCATTCAGAGGCTAGTGAGTCATCGCAAGGGACTGGCAAATGACCCGTCCCATGGCAAGTGTTTGGAGCACAGGCAGTGGTGGAGATGGGGCCCCAGGGGAACACTGGGACACAGCAAGGTCAGCTGATCTGTCCCCCAGTCAGCGCAGGACCACTCAAAGGAGACTGGTCAGGAATACAGAATTGCATGGGGTGCAGTTTGATGAAAAGACTCAGGCCCAGATCAGAGTTTCTACACAATACAGGTGCACTGGGTCTCTGGAGAGCCAGAAGTACCTATAAGGTCAACCATTAAACCCTGAGCTGCACAAAAAGCCTTCCCTAGGGAAACAGCAGCAAAGCAGCAACTTAGGTCAACCACACAGCTCAAGTACTGACTCCCACAGGAAGTTCCCCAATTTTAAAGTAAGCACAGGATAAAAAATTAATTTCAGGGCCAACCCTGTGGCTCACTTGGGAGAGTGTGGCGCTGGGAGTGCAGTGGCACTGGGAGCACCGAGGCCGTGGGTTCAGATCCTATATAGGGATGGCCAGTGGGCTCACTGGCTGAGTGCAGTGCGGACGACACCAAGCCAAGGGTTACGATCCCCTTACTGGTCACAAAAAAAATAAAAATATAAAAAAATAAAAATAAAAATTAGTTCCAGCCCAGGCACACCACCAGTGCCAAGGAGCATGCCAAAAACATCACCTCCTTGTGGGTGGCCCACCACAGCCACCACAGTAACCACAGCTGCCGCAAAAGTAGCTAGACATCACAACCACCACGCAGATGGTACACCATCCACTGGAGTGCATTGACACAAGGAGAATCACCAGCAGAGACCAAAGAAAAGAAGAGATGTCTCTCCACAAAGCCCATTCCAGAGTGACAGAAGAAGCATTTGCTCTATGACAATATTGGGGGACTCAAACACACTTCTCAGCATTGGACAGGTCATCTAGGCAACAAATTATCAGAGTAACCATTACTCTTTCAGAGGGTGAGAAGAAATTTAAGGCTATCAGTGGTGAAAGGGAGGAGAGAGAGGGGTATAGGGAGAGACTGGACAATGGGCATAAAGAATACGTATAATTTGTACCAATATATGTACTAGTAATATTGATTTGATCAACATATGCCAACACTGAATCCCCGAAACATGTATAATCAACTATGATTCAATAAAAAAATAATAATAATAAAGTTCAGTTTAAATTCTGTGTTTCTCTGTTGATTTGTTGCCTAGATGATCTGTCTAATACTGAGATAGGGGTGTTGAGGTCTCCCACTATTATGGTATTGGGAGTCTATTTCTCTCTTTATATCTAGTAATGTTTTCTTTATATATGTGGGTGTTCCAGTGTTAGGTGTGTATATATTTACGATTGATATTTTCTTCTAGATAGATCCCTTTCTCCTTATGCAGTTGTCTGCTTTTTCTCTTTTTATGGTTCTTGGTTTAAAGCATATTTTATCTGATATAAGAAGAGCTACTCCTGCTTATTTTTGGTTTCCATTTGCATGGTACATCTTTTTCTATCCCTCACTATTAGTCTATATGAATCTGTATAGGTGAGGTGAGTTTCTTGTAAGCAGCATATAGTTATGTTTAACTTATTATTCTAATCAGCCACTGCATGTCTTTTGAGTGGGGAATCCAATCCATTTACAGTTTTGGTTATTATTGAAAGATATTGTCTTACTCCTGGCATCTTATTAATTTTTGTTTGGTTGTTTTAAATATTTTCCTTCCCTTCTTTCCTTTTTATTGTTTGTCTTCAGCATTTGTTGGTTTTTGGAGGTTGTAAGATATAGTTTCTTTCTCTTTCTCTTTGGCATATCTGTCCTACCAATTGGTCATGTTCTTTTTCAGGTATTCATGGTGGTGATTATCACTTTTTGGATTCCAGATTCAGGACTGCCCTGAGGAATTCTTGTAGGTCTTGTCGTGTGTTGGTAAACTCCTTCCAACTTTTTTTTTTCATTTTTGGTCTGGGAAATACAACATTCCTCCATTTCAGAAAGGTAGCTTTGCTAGGTATAATATTCTTAGCTAGCAGTTTTTTTTTTTTTTTCTTTTGGTATCTTAAATATATCATCCCATTCTCTTCTGGCCTGTAGGATTCTGCTGAGAAATTTGCTGTTAGTCTGGTGTGGACTCTTGAAAATTGACTTGATGCTCTTCTCCTGCTGTTTATAGGATTCTTTCTTTGTCTTTGAGTTTTGTCAGTTTGCTTATAACATGTCTCAGAGAGAACCTTTTTGGATTGAATCTGTTTGGGGATCTTTGAGCCTCTTGGATCTGAAAGTCTGTGTCTCTTCCAAACCTGGGAATTTTTCTGCTATTATTTGTTGTGTAGGTTTTCAATGCCTTTTCCCTTCTCCTCCCCTTCCAGAACAACCATGATTTAGAGGTTTATGCACTTAAGGTTGTCTGAAAGCTCTCATGGATTTTCTCCATTTAAAAAAAATTTTTTTTGTGCACTTGGGTTATTTCAAAAAGACTGTTTTTGAGATCAGAAATCCTTTCTTCTGCTTGCTCTAGCCTGCTACTTAAGCTTTCAGTTGAGTTATTATTATTATTTTTTTATTTGTTGAATGAATCCTTTGTTTCCAGGAATTCTGCTACATTCTTTTTTAAGGTATCTATCTCTTTGTAAATTTCCTCTTTCATATTCTGGATAGTTTTTCTCAGTTTGTTTTGTCACTTTACTAAGTCTTCTTGTACCTCACTGAGTTTCCTTAAGATTATTGTTCAGAATTCCTCTTCATTCATTTCAAGTGTTTTGTGCCATGTGAAGTGTGGTACTTGAGAATTTTTGTATTCTTTTGGTGTTGTCATTTTTTATTTATTTTTTTGTTTTGTTTTACTGTCTTTCTGGTATCCATATATGAATGTCTATTCATCTGGTAGAGAAGGTGCTTCCTCTATTACTTTGGAGTGGCTTTTGAGGAGTGACTCCCTCATGTTGGTGCATTTTATGCTGACCATTGAGAAGGGTATTTTAATATTGGTTCTGGGTAGATGCAGTAGTATAGTCTTTCAGTGGTTCCTTCAGCTATTTTCAATGTTGGAGTTGTGTGTGAGTGCTTCTGTGGGCAAGGCACTAAGGCACTTAGTGGTTCCTTGCTGAGGTTAGTAACACTGTACTGAGTCATCAATGACATGGATGAGCTCTTGAGTTCTTGGGAGAAGTGATCTGGTTACCTGTTGCTCTTTGGCTGAGGTGGGTGACCTTAGGCAGGCTTGTTGGCATCCTAGCAAGTGTCCTGTGATCCTGTGGGTGCTCCTGTGACTGAATAGGTGGCTCTTGGTGGGTTTTCTCTTTCTTTGTTCCTATTGGCACCTCCTGGGTCCTTGCTTCCCCTGGTTGGGGAATGGGTTGGTGGTCACTGTACTCAATTTGGCTATCTTGAGTTTCTGCACCCTCTGAGTCCTCTAAATGTGCCTCTCCCTGCATCAAGGCAGTCACATTTGCTGTGCATATAGCTTCCCACCCTGGGGTGCACAACTGTGGGGGCAGCGTAATTCCCCCTGTGGGTTAGTTCACTGGAATGTGGGTCTGTGCTCACCTACCTCTTCCTGGTTGCTCTGCTCAGGACCCTCATTGTGTCAATCAGCTAAGTGGGTGGTGGCAGAGGGCCCTCACATGGCCAGGGTGACTGCTGCTGTTGTGACAGAGGTTCTCTGCACTTGGCTGGGGTGGCTGATGTGCCATGGTATAGTGGCAGTGAGTTCTCTTTGCACCCAGGGTGGCTGGTGTGTTCAGATGCAGGAGATCCTGTGTGCAGCATTGTTGGTGGTGCAGTGGAAGCTTGGGTTCCCATATATGGCCAGGGTATGGCAGTGGTGGTGGGGTTTTCCTTGCATGGCTGGAGTTCAGTGGCAGTGTGGGGGGCCTTTAAAGGACCCAGGTGGCTGGTATGGCTGGTGCCCTGTTAGCACTGTGGGGCCCACATGGCATGGGTGGCTGCCACTGGGTGCAGCAGGGAGTGGGATGAACCTATAGTAGAATTTATAAACTCTGTATACGTAGGCTACACTAAATTCATAAAATGTATTTTCAATACAAAATTAACTATAACTTTTAAAATTTATAAACTTTAAAAAAATAACTTTTTGACTCTTTTGTGAATACACTTAGCTTAAAACACGACCACATTGTACAATTGTACAAAAATATCTTCTTTCTTTATGTCTTTATTTTATGTGCTTTTTTCTATTTTTTTTTTTTTTTTTTTTTACTTTTTAAACTCTTTTATTAAAAACTAAGACACAAAGAAACACATTTACCTGGGCCTTTACAGGGTTAGGATCATCAATATCACAGTCTTCAACTTCCATATCTTGTCCCATTGGAAGGTCTTCTGGGGCAATAAATCTAATGGAATTGTCATCTCTTATGATAACTATTCCGTCTTCTGGAATACCTCCTGAAGGACTTCACTCAGGATCTTCCTGAGGAGGTGTCACTTTTTTCAGAAATATGTTCACGGTGTTTTGCTTAGACTTTTTTTTTTTATCACAGATTTGCTTCTAAGCACCTAATCCACCATGACCATTCCTCTTTATTAATGAAAACATTTTGGTGTTAAAGTCCATGTTTTTAAACTTTTCAAGGAGCTTATTGAGGTCTGCAAAAGCTTCTTCTAAACTTTTTACTGTACATTTTCTTGTATATTCTTTGTTTTTTCTTCTTCTGCAGTTTCCTTTCCTCTTTTCTCTTCTTCAGCTATGCATTCCTGTTCTAGTTTCAACAACTCCTCATTAGTCAATTCCTGAGAAACTCTCCAGATGATAGATGAGTTGTCATCCTTATCCACACCCAGGTTAAAGTTGTTTGCATCTCAATCATAGCCTTGTTGAATTTTGTAACCTCCTCATCCTTGGCAATTCTTTGATGTCATGGGCATACATCTTGAGTATCTTTCCCCAGATGCCATTCATACACTCTTTGGTGACATCACCTCAAGCCCAGGCAAGGTTCTTGATGCAGTCATAGATGATGGAATCCTTCCAGTATTGCATCAGTGTCTTATTAGCGTCTTCCTGAGTTGCACCAATAACCTGGGCAAAGATCTTCCTCAAATAGCAGGCCTTAAAAGTTGCTATTACTCCTTCATCTGTTGGTTGGATCAAAGAGGTGTTGGTTGGAGGTAGAATCACTACTTTAATTTTGGGATGAATATCACCAATTAAAGGTTGATGTTGATGTGCAGGAGCATTATCAACAAAAAGCAAAATCTTTAAAGATGTGTTATTCTCCAAACAGTGCTTCTCCATTTCACTGGCACAGCAGTTCATGAGGACAGCTTGGAAGAGGATATGGGCCATACCTGACTTCTTATTGCTCCTGTAGTTCACTGGAAGTATGTGCATGTTGATATGCTTGTAGACCCTGGAGGTCTCACTGTGTCAGATTACAAATGGTCTAAATTTTTAGCCTGTAACATTGCGCCCCAAACAAAACTGTTATCCTGTCCTTAAAAGCCTTAAAACTTGGCATTGAATGGACCTCCTTGTGGATGAAAGTTCTTTCAGACATTTGTTTCCAGAATAGGGAAGTTTTCATCCATGTTAAAGATTTTCTCTGGCAAGTAATTTTTCTCCACAATCAGCTTACCTAAAGTTTCCAAAAAATTCTTCAGCTGCCTTCACATCAGCACTCATAGACTCACCACTCACTTTTACATTATGTAATGGGTAATAATTCTTGAATCATTTAAACCACCAGAGCTAACAGTATATTAAACATCATAGTTGGGTCTAACCTTTTCTTTCAGTATTGCAAACAAACTTTTTGCTTTAACTGTAATGGTCATGGTTCTGAGAGGATTATGCTTTCATGTCTAGTCTTCAATTCAAGTCACTAGAAGTTTCTCCATACCCTATGATATAGATCCTTCTAGAAAAAGGAATCTGAGAGATGCGATCAAAGCCTGTAAAATTCCTATAAGATTAAAATAGATGTTTGAAAATGATAAATAAAATAATAAGTAAAAAAATTGCATGTGAGTTTTTAAAAAAATGATATATATATATATAGTGGGCAGATATACTCATTCTCAAATATTTTCTTGATACCACCATGTGTGAGATGAAAAATGGCAGATGTGACATGCTAGAATGATACGTTGATTTCCTTGACCTCTGTTGACTGTTTTTTCTCCTATACTGTTGTCTAAGACAGGAGACTTTATCAGCAAAACTCTCCAAATCCAGTTTCATGGAGATAACTTACTATTGTAAGGTTAGTTTAATTTCCTCCTAGATCAGAGATCCCTCTAAAATATTCATGACAGAGTCAACTACTTTCTGCAGTTTGAAAGGTAGTGACAGAGAACTCACTGCCTCATTATACAACTCATTCTAATCTTGGACAGTCCTAATAATTAAATTGATCAAATAATTAAATCATTATTTTTTCTATTAAATTCCAAGTGATCGCCTTGCTACTTCCAGCTGGAACTGCTCAAGTTCTATCAGCAACATCTAATAATTTCTCATGGCCTCTTCTTCCTGAGAGTGATTTAAATAATCAAATATGGCAGTATTGATTCATGGAATTTTTCAAATCATGACTGGAAATTGACTATTGATGACGAAATATGACTTCACCATAGAGCTGGAGGACATAAACCAAATTTTACAGCTTCCTTAAGGAGACATTGGTGAGGAGCCAGAAGGACATTTATTCATTCATCCGTTTATTTATTTATCTATTTTATTGAGCTTTTAATAGCTGCCAGGGACTCTTTAATGTTCTGCAGATAAAAGAAGGAATTAAAAGAAAATCCAAATTTTGTACAGCCAGTACTCTAAAGGTATAAGCTTTATAATTGAAAGGTAGATATTTTTCTTAACAGCAAATTACTAAATGAAATAAACTGAGATTACTGCTTTGATTCAAAGAAAGGTGGTCCTTTGTGAGTATCTTAGTTTCTAAGGGTTGTGTGATTACAAAGTACCACTAAGTGGTTGGCTTAAACAACAGAAATTTATTGTCTTACTTTTTTGGAAGCCTTAAATCTGAGATCAACATGTCAGTAGGATTGATTCCTTCTCTTTCATGTCTCTTCCCTACTATCTGGCAGTTTGCCAGAAATCCTGTGAATGGTTCATTCTGATCTCTGCCTTCATCTTCATATATCATTCTCCATGTATATATGTCTCTGCGTCCACGTTTCTTCTTTTTATAAGGACGCTTGTCATATTGGATTAGAAAATAATTACCCTAATTACTTCATCCTGTTTTAATTAGTTTTATCTGTAATGACTCTGTTTCCAAATTAGGTCTCATTTCTAGGTACTGGTGGGTGAGGAATTGAACATGTGAATTTTGGGGGAATACAATTTAACCCATGATAGTCCAATCATGACCCCCATAAGTTCATATCCTTCTCACATTCAAACTATATTCACCCATTCCAACATCTCCCAAAGTCTTAACTCATTCAACAGAATTAGTTAAGTCCAAAATCTCAACTAAATATCATCAAAATAAGTATGGGTGAGACTCAGAATATGATTAATTCCACAGCAAGTGCCTCTCTATCTGTGAACCTGAAAATCCATAAAACATGTTATCTGTTTCCAAAATACTATGGTCTGACAGGCATATGATAGACATTTTTATTTCAAAAGCAACTTATTAGAAAGAAGAAAAGTGACACCGGTTCCAAAATGTCCAAAAACTAATTAGATTTTGAGGTTTGAGGCTAATCCTCTTTAGCTCTGTGCTCTGTACACTAAGGTACAAGCTGACAGCATTTCAGCTGATATGATCAATTGTATTAACCTGTCATATCTAATCTCTTTAGCTAGCGATTGTCCAAACACACCCTTGGTATTCACTCAAGAGCATCTCTTTTTCTGTCTCTCTTTCTATCTGCAATGTACATAGGCTAAAGATTTTTCAAATATTGAAATTCTGTTTTGTTTTGTTTTGTTTTCCTTAAAATTTTCCTCTTCGATTTATCTCTCTCCTCATTTTACTATAAGCAGCAAGGAGAAACCAGGCTATGCTTCCAACACATTGTCAGAAATATTCTCAGCTAAATATTCAAATTCATTACTTACAAATTCTACTCTTAATTAAACAGAAGACAATACAGACATGTCCACTGCTACTATGTAATAGAATTGCCTTTCTTCCAGTTTTCAATAACATGTTCATCATTTCCATCTGAAACCTCATCAGAAGCATCTTTAACATTCATTTTTTAGCGACATTCTGTTCATGATGATATACATATTCTCAAAGACAAAGGCTTTCTCTATGACTGTCTTCTTTTTGAGCCCTTACCAGAATCTCCTCAAATGTCTTTATCTACCAATAATCTCTTCAAGGCAATCTCTGCTTTTTCTATCATGCACCTCAAATTTCCTTCTGCCTCTATCTATTATCCAATTCCAAAGCCATTTCCACATTTTAGGTATTTGTTATAACAGCACCCTACTTCACAGTTTTAAATTTTTTATTACTTTTGTAAGACCTCCATTAGAAAGTACCACAAACTGAGTGGCTTAGCAACAAAATTTATTATTTTATAATTCTGGAGACTAGTTAGTCCAAGATCAGAGTGTCATCAGGTTTGATTCCTTTTGAGGGCTGTGAGGTAGAATTTTCTACCTAGGTTCTGGTGATTTTCTGGAAATTTTTGGTGGCCCTGCTTATAGATGTATCACCACAATCTCTGTCTTCATGTTTATATGATGTTCTCTCTATGCATGTCTTCTCTCCTTTTTATAAGGCACAGCCATATTGAATTGGGGCCCACCATAATGGCTTTATCTTAACTTGCCCATCTGCAAAACCCTATTTACAAATAAGGTCATACTCCCAGGTATGGCAGCTAAGACTTCGACACCATTTGGGGGAACATAATTCAACCCATAACAGTGTCCAATGAGGAAAAACTATTCTTTTCAGCAAATGGTGATGGCAGAACTACATAGTCATATGAAAATGAATAAAGTTGGTTCATTATCTCACACCATATACAAAAATTAATTCAATATGGTCAAAAACCTAAAAGTAATAAGTAAAAGTCTAAAACTCTTTGAAGGATACATAGGTGCACATCCTCATGATCTATGATTTGGCAATGGATTCCTAAATATAATATCAGAAGCACAAGGAAAAAATAGATAAATTGGACTTCATTAATATTAAAAACTTTTCTGTGTCAAAGAACATTATCAAGAATGTAAACAGACAGTCCACAGAATCTGAGTATCTGCAAATTATGTATATCTGATAAGGGACTTGTATCAAGAATAAAGAAAGACTATACAACTCAATAATAAAGGCAAATAACTCAATTAATAAATGGACAAAGAACTTAAATAGAAATTTCTTTAAGGAAAATATACAAATGGCCAATATGTATATTTTTAAAAAATGATTGACATCTTTACTCATTAGGGAAATGAAAATAAAAAACATAGTGAGATACTACTTTATACTCACTAGGATGGCTAGAAACAAAAAATTATGAAATACTAAGTGTTGATGAGGATGTGGAAAAACTGAAACTTTTGTACACTGTTGGTGGGAATGTAAAATGGTGCCACCATTTTGGAAAACTGTCTGACAATTTCCCCCCAAATTAAACAAAGAGACACCACATGACCTAGTGGTACCACTTTTATGTATATATCCAAGAGAAATGAATACATAAGTTCACACAAAACTCATGCACAAATCTTTATAGAGGTGTTATTCGTGATAAAGCAAGTGTGGAAACAACCCAAATATCCATCAATATATGCATGGATAATTCATACATTGGAATATTATTTGACCATTAAAAATGTAGTACAGATACATGCTACAACAAGAATACACCTTGAAATATTAAGTGAGAGAAGCCATTCACAAAAGATCACATATTATATGATTCCATTCACAAGAAAGTTCAGAATAGGGAAATCTATAGAGAAAGAAAGTAGATTAAAGGTTTCTTAGGTTGGGGAAAGAGGGGAATTGGTAGTGATAGCTGAAGGAAGTGATGATGATATTTTACATTTCAATGGGTGAATTACATAGTATGTCAATTATATCAAATAAAGCTGTTAAATAAACAAAAATCTAGAATTGTTTTTTCAAAAAAATGAATATTTCTTACCCTTATATTAATAATAGTCATGGTTTGTAAATGTGACAATGGTATGATTATTAAGAACGGTGTTTTCAGAAATAATTGATACATCAGTTCGGCAGTATTATTAACAATTGTGTTCATATTATTTGACTCAGAATTTCCACTTGTAGTTATTAAAGCTTGAACTATGTTGGTTTATGAACATTAACTATGCATTGTTTTCAACTAGGAATAATTCAAAATAAAGCAATCCACAACAAAATAATAGTCAAATACATCATGATTAATTTTTTATTGAATATGGCAAAGCATTTCAGAAAACATGAGCTAGAATTATATGTTTTTTTCCCTTTTTTCCATTTTATTAAATTTATTTTTTCTTAATTGGCATATAATATAATAGTTGTATATATTTATAGGGCACATTGTGATATTTGGGTACATGTGTGTAATGTGTAATATACAGAAAATTTTCTATTACATTTTGTTAAATAAAAACTGTAAGTTACAAATAGTATAATAATTGTTTTCTTTATTGATTGTTTATTAAGTTAGTTAAGTGCTTTATATTAATTACCTCACTTAATGTCCCTGACAACCCTACCACATAAATACTGTTATTAGCCCTATCTTTACAAATAAGGAAGCTGATATACTAATTACAATTTCTATAAACAGTTTTCTCTATATATAATAAAATAAAGTCTGAAAGGATGCACAGTAAATCAGTTATGGTGATTTTCTTTTGAGCTGTGAGTATAATTCATATACTCACATAGAAATTTGTTATACAGACAATAAAAAAAATCAGTGCTCCTTAAGAATACCTAATTTTAGGATAATACTTAGTAACAAAAATAACTTGAGAGAATTAAAACCATTTAAATTAGACAATGTACAGTCTTTAAAATGTTCCTATTTATAAATCTATGTGAGCGCACAAGAAGAAGATGCTCTAACTGGCACACTAGAGCTCTGTTCTGAAGATCAAGCTGGGTCCATTTTAGAGGCCTCTGGTTTACTCAACCACAGCCCAGATTCTTCACTGCTGGTGATCTTTGGCTATGCTTCATTTTGTTTGTTTGTTTGTTTGTTTGTTTTGTTTACCCAAACTCTTATTTCTTAAGTTCCCTAAGAAGGAATTTTTCAGTTCAAGGAAGATTTCTTTCAAACACTGAAAATTTAGTTTTTCTACAGGAATAGCCATAAATTTGTGACAGGTGCAAATTCATGATTTTAAAAGGCTTTGGTCACAGTGTTCTTAAATTGGAACGATGTTTATTTATTTGTTTCCCTGAGAAAAGGAAGAAGTGGACTTCTCCCTAAAACATTTGTAGGTTTACTTCCTTTTCTTTGTCTATTCACTCAGCAAACTGTACATTGTACACTGAATACTGAAAATCCAATAAGAAAGAAACCTTTAAGTTTCCAAAATCTCACTTTTCTAACCTCCATAATACTGAACTGATACATGCTGAAGTGGAGGGTAATGAACATAACTTTCTGCCACCATTTTCAGCATGTTTGGTCATAGAACCTTTATAGAACTGATAACTTTTAAATTAAAAAGGGGAAAAGTAGAAAATTCCTTACTTGTATTTCTTTGTGATGTTTCAAATACCATTGGTTTCTGAGAGAGAATATGGTCAGTGTGTAGAACAAAATAAGTTTAATAAGTTTGTTTCTTTTTTTAAGCAAGAAACATGATAAAATTCAACATCCCTTCATGATAAAAACCCTTAACAATATAGTTAAAGAAGGAATTTACCTTGACACAACAAAGGACATATATGACAAACCAACAGCTAATATCATATATAATGGAGAAGAGCTAAGAACTGGAACCAGACAAGGATGCTCACTCTCTCCACTCTTACTTCACATTGTACAGGAAGTCCTAGCCAGAGCAATTAGGAAACAAAAAGAAATAAAGGGCATTCAAATTTGGAAAGAGAAAGTCAAATGGTCTCTGTTTGCAGATGACATGATCTTATAGAGAGAAAAACCTAAAAGCTCCACCAAAAATATCTTAGAACTGGTAAAAAAAATTCAGTAAATTTGCATGATACAAAAATCAGTAGCATTTCTATACACCAATAATGAGCAAGATGAAAAATAAATCGAGAAAGGAATTCCATTTACAATAGCTACCAAAAATTAAAATATCTAAGAATTAATCTAATCATGGAGGTGAAACATCTCTGCAAGGAAAACTATAGCACACTGATGGAAGATATTAAAAGGGACACAAAGAAATGGAAAGATATTCCATGCTCTTGGATTACAAGAACTAGTATTGTGAAAATAACCTTACTGTCAAGATCAATCAACAGATTCAATGAAATCTTTACCAAAATGCCAATGACATTCTTCACAGAAATAGAAAAAAAATCCTAAAATACATGTGGAACCACAAAAGACCCTGAATAGCCAAAGCAATCCTGAACAAAATTAATGAACCTGGAGGCATAACACTATCTGACTTCAAAATATACTACAAAGCTATAGTAATCAAAACAGCATAGTACTGGCATGAAAACAGAAACACAGACCAGTGCAACAGAATAGAGAATTCAGAAATAAAGCCATGTATTTACAGCCAACTGATTTTTGATAAAGTCACAAACAGTCATCAATGGGGAAAGGACAGTCTCTTCAATAAATGGTTCTGGGAAAACTGGATATTTCACATGTAAAAGATTGAAACTAGACCCATATGTCTCACCATATGCAAAAACCAACTCAAAATAAAGACCTAAATTTAAGGCCTGAAACTATGAAACTACTAGAAGAGAACATAGAGAAAATGATACATGAAATGGGAGTGGGCAGCACTTTTTTGAACAGGACTACAAAGGCAAAGCAACCAAAACAAAAATAGACAAATAGAACTACATCAAACTAAAAAGCTTCTCTGCAGCAAAGGACACAGTCAACAAAGTGAAGAGACAACCTACAGAATGGCAGAAAATGTTTGCAAACTATACATCAGACAAGGGGCAAATATCCAGAATACATAGAATACATAAAGAATTCAAACAACAGAGCAGAAAAAACAAATAAACAAAATAAAAAGTTTAAAAAATGGGCAAATAAATTGAACAGACATTTCTCAAAAGAAGATATATTAATGGCCCCAAAATATTCAACATCATTGATCATCAGGGAAATGTAAGTTTAAACCATAATGATATATCATCTTACTCTAGTTAGAATGGCTATTATCAAAAAGACAGAAAATAACAAATTTTGGCAAGGATGCAGAGAAAAGGGAATTCTCCTACATTGCTGGTGGGAATGTAAATTGGTACAGCCACTGTGGAAAACAATATGGAGATTCCTCAGAGAACTAAAAATTGAACTATCCTACGACCCAGCATTCCCACTACTGGGTATATACCCAAAGAAAATGAAATCAATATATCAAAAAGATACCTGCACTCCCACATTCATTGCCACACTATTTGCAATAGCCAAAAGATGGAATCAATCTAAATGCCCATCAAAAGATGAACAGATAAAGAAAAACAAAA
This sequence comes from Cynocephalus volans, assembly GCF_027409185.1. Classification (NCBI taxonomy): domain Eukaryota; kingdom Metazoa; phylum Chordata; class Mammalia; order Dermoptera; family Cynocephalidae; genus Cynocephalus; species Cynocephalus volans. The sequence continues at coordinate 116,748,689 of NC_084467.1, read as the reverse complement.
CTGTGGTACATATATACAATGGAATACTATTCAGCCATATTAATAAAATGAAATACTGTAATTTACAGCCACATGGATGGAACTGTAGACCATCATGTTAAGTGAAGTAAATCAGGCACAGAAAGACAAATATCATATGATTTGACTCATATGTGAAAGCTGAAGAAAAAAGTGGTTCACATAGAAGTAGACAGAATAATTTATACCAGAAGTCAGGAAGGGATATGGCGGAAAGGAAAGTAGAGGATTAATGGGTACAAAGCTATGTTATTTACCCTAAATTAATCAACATGCAGTATGTGTATGTATTGAAACACACCAATATGTACAAATAAATGTTAAAATAAATTTTTGTAACAATTAAAAATAAATAAGTTTTAAAAAATTAAAAATTAAAAAAGATGTTAGTTGAGATAATAGCAGCAAGTTTTTAAAAACTTTTTTTATTTATTATTAACATATACATTCTTACAAATCATGATACTTCTTTTGCCCTATGCCTGACCTATCAATCCCCAAACCCACTCCTTCCCTCCCCCCATCTCTAGTAACCTTACGTTTGTTCTCTCTTTCTGAAAGTTCAACATATTGTTGTGGTTTTTTCTTTCTTTCTTTCCTTCCTTCTTTCCTCTTTCCCTCCCTCTCTTCCTTCCTAGCAGCCAGTTATGAGTGAGAACATGTGTTATTTCTGTTTCTGTGTCTGGCTTTTTTCACTTAACATAATTTTCTCTGGACTCATCCATGTTGCTAGCAGCAAGTTTTATAAAACTGAAATTCTCTCTTTAACTATAATTAGAAAGAGGAGACATTTAAATATGAATATTTAAACTGCATCCTTAACTGCTGAATGTACTTTCATCCCAAGAAATAGCAGCCAATATAGTTTACACTCTGACATCATGTTACAAACAGAATCCAAATTTGGTTAGGAATGTTATTCAAATGAAAATAAATTGATTATTGATACAGTTGGGGTAAGGTTAAAAAGATTAAATCTCACATATGCAAATAGCAATTCTCCTCGTCATTGATTATTGTGGCAAAAATTGATAATCGTAAGTAATTAAATGCCAAGTGATGGAGTTTGGATGGTCCTCCCAGAACTCATGCAGATATCTGATCCCCAATGTGGCAGTGTTGGGAGCTGTTTGAATCATGTGGGCAGAACACTCATAAATGGATTAATGCTGTCCCTGGGGGTGGGGGTAGTGAGTGAGTTCTCACTCTGTTAGTTCCCATGAGAGCTGGTTGTTTAAAAGACCCTGACACCTCCTCTCTCTCTCTCTCTTGCTTCCTCTCGCCATGTGATCTGCTTTTACCCATCAGCTGCCTGCCACTTTCTGCCATAAGTAGAAGCAGCCGGAGGCCTGTGCCAGATGCAGCTGTCCCAGAATTGTAAGCCAAATAAAACTCTGTTCTTTATAAATTACCCAGTCTCAGTATTCTGTTATAGCAACACAAAACCTACTGACACACCAAGTTCGCTAAATAAATCTTTTAATATGGAACATTCAGGGAGACATCTTGGATGTATACTAATAGGTCACTTAATCCCACATACTATCTTGTGGAAATACTTTATCCTATCAGCACAAGGCAAGATAGTCCTGGTTTTTTTACATTCAATCACTGGGCAAAGCTCAGCTTGGCAAGTCAGGACTTTAAATTCTGGTATTAGGAGACAAAATTGAACAAAATTTTGAAAGCTTATCTTATATAACTTGAATAGCCCATTTGCTATTGTCCAGGAAGTTTACTTGTGAAGAATATCAATCAATAGAATCAAATCAAATAGAATTTTGTTTGCCTTTTAGATAATGAAATCCTAAATCCAAATATATTCTTAACCACTTAAATGACCAATGAAAATTTTAAAAATTAAAAAAATCTTGAACAGCATTGAAAATGGGGACTGGTGACCACCACGAAGCCCAGACATTGAGTGTTTTCAGTTGTAACTAGTGTCCATAGGGTTCTTCCAAGTGTCTAACTCATAGTGCCCATCCCATGGGAAGTGTTTGCAACACAGGTGGTGGGGGAGATGGGCCCACTGGGGGAATGCTGGGACACAGCAAGGACAGCTGATCTTCCCCACAAACAGCGTAGGACCACTCAGAGGATACTGGTCAGGAATATAGAACTGCATGGGGTGCAGATTGATGAATAGACCCAGGCCCAGACCAGTGTTTCTACACAAGCCAGGTGCACTGGATTTCACTAAACCTGGAAGTCCTATAAAGTCAACCATTAAAACCTGAGCTACACAAAAATGCTTCCCCAGGGAATTAACAGCAAAGCAGCAATTTAGGTCAACCACAGAACTGGTTCCCACAGGAAGTTTCTCCACTTTCAAGTAAGCAAAGACAACAAATTAGTTCCAGCACAAAGTTTAAGTGGTGGGAACAGTAAATAATCCAACACAGAACTAAAAGAAAAAACAGAGTACCCAAAACCAGAGAAAAGTTTGATATTGACTAGTAAAGGTCTCATTTCACCAAAGAACACCTATAACACCTAGAAGGACCAGAAGTCTCCTGGACTACCAAGCCAGAGGGGAGGAAAACCAGGCACACTGCCAGTATCAGGGGACCCACCAAGAGTCTGGAAGCATGGAACCAGGGACTGGACAATCTGCCCATAACCAGGCACACTGCCAGCACCATGGGGCCTGCCCAGGGTCCTGAGGCATGGATCTGGGGACAGAACCCTCTGACCACAATCAGGCATACCACTAGTGCCACAGGGCCTGCCTGGGGTTCTGAGGTATGGAGCCAGGGACTAGACACCCTCCCACAACCAGGCACACCACCATTGCCAACACCGACTAGGTAAGGAGCATGCCAAAAACATCACCCCCATATGGGTGGCCCACCACAGCCACATAACCATGGCTGTCATGAAAGCAGCTAGACAACATAACCACCATGCAGATGGTCCACCAGCCACTGAAGTGCGTTGACACAAGGAGAGTCACCAGCAGAGACTAAAGAAAAAAAGAGGATGTCTCTCTCCACAAAGCTTATTCCAGAGTGACAGAAGAAACATCTGATCTATGTTAATATTGGGGGACCTGAACACACCTCTCAGCATTGGACAGATCATCTAGTCAACAAATCAATAGAGTAACCGTTACTCTTTCAGAAGGAGAGAAGAAATCTAGGGTTATCAGAGGTAGGAGAGGAGAGAGAGAGGGGATGGGGAGAAATTGGACAAGGGGCATAAAGATTAAGTATGATTTGTAGCAATATATATGCTAGTAATATTGATTTGATCAACATATGTCAACATTGAACCCCCAAAATATGTATAATCAATTATGATTCAATAAAAATTAAAAAAAAATACTCTGCCATTTAGACTAAGGGTCATAGATATTTCAGTGAGTTATTACATTGTCTCTGGTATTTGGGGTACATTATAAGAGACTGGCAAGATCATATTTCAGAGCAATACAATTCAATAAGAACTAATAAAAATCATTCAATTACAAAATGCAACTCACTTGAAATCAGCTCTTGGTGTTAGTGTGTTGTTTTTCTTCCGCTTGGATTTCCTCAAACCCTTCAACTCTCCTCCTTTTGTATGACTTTTGTGTGTGTGTAGTTGGACATCCTTTTGATTCTAATTTAGGTACTACCTCCTTTTCTGAATTAGATGACCCTTATTTATGCTTCACTGGATCCTGTAGATTTCTATCTTGGTATTTGGTATTCATCATTTTATTGCACCATTGTATTACTGAGTGTCATATGAAGTAGGTATTGAACTATTCACTTGGATAAAACAGTTTAAAAAGCAGACAGGGAACTCTTACTCTTAAAACCTGCAGTATGGGTGAAATAATGAACATTTATTAGTCATGGTTGTCACAAGTGGTAGAAAAAAAAAATGTTTCTGTAAAAGTAAACAATAAGGAAACTCCTAGCCTGAGAGGGGACCTAAGAGATTTCCTGAGGAGGAAATAGTTTGGCCAAGTTAGGCGACTTCTGGGTAAAGAAAACATTGTTTGTAAAAACCCTAGGTAGAAAGAAGCATCCTAAGTTCAAAAAACATTATTAGAGTAATAAACAAAAGAAAGAAGAGTGAAAGAGACAGAGTAGTAGGCAATAAACCCACTGCTGTATTCACCTGTATTGTTATGAATACTACACATCTCTGTTCCTCCCCCTGAAACAACAAAAGACAGAAAATTTCTCGAGGACAAAAATAATGTGAAGTTCACCACATGTTTTAGTCTGTTTCTGCTGCCTATAGCAAAAATATCTGAACTGGGTGATTTATAGGAAAAAATCTCTTGCTTACAGTTTCTGAGGCTAGGAAGTCCAAAGTCCAGGGAACACAGCTGTTGAAGGTCTTGCTAGTGGTGACGGTGATGACAGGGTATCACACAATGAAAATGGCAAAGCAGAGATCAGAGAGAGAGAAAGACAGACTTCCCTCTTCTTTTAAAGCCCTAAACCATGTCCGTGACCACCATTATTAAACCATTCACTACCGCACGGTCCTACAATCCAATCACCTCTTCAAGGCTACACCTTTCAATTATCGTAATACAATTTCCCACCCTTTTAACAGTCACGGTGAGAGCTAAATTTCTAATACATGAAACTTGGGGACACAATTCAAACTTCGATCAGTTTTGGGAGGACATAAATCAATCCACTACACCAAGTATCTCTTGTAGAAACAGAAGATCAAAATGTAGTTAATTCTGAATGTATGCATTTGAATAAACAATAATTGGAATTATTTTCGGTAGAAGATGAAATAAGATGCTATTTTGAGGTTGGAGTCACATGATATGAGTTATAGAATATGGAGCAAGAAAAGAACAAGAGGAAAGTATGTCAGTTAAGAGAAAACACCCCCGTGGTCTTGTGATTACTAAGTGGTTAGGCAGATCTTACTCTGCAGAAAACCCCACGGTTCTTACCTCACTGGAATTTCTGCCTCAGTAATTTAGATCTTGAGATCTTCTGAAATGAAAGAATTACTTTTTGTCTTGTGAGAGTAGAAAGATAAATTAGAAAAACTCCCCGGAGTCTGAACTACAGGGTGTTATAATCTTGTGAAAGGCTAAGAAAATAAAATATCTTGAAAGTTAATAAAAATGGCACTATTTGGGTAACTTAAAAAGTTGATTAGTGCCAGTGCTTTCATGCTGTGCCATGAGATAGTTCTTTCCCTCATTTGCTGCCTTCCCAGGGAGAGAGAAGCTATGAGGTGATGTTAACACTCATTTCATCAATTTTCATAACTTTATATTTCATGAGGCAGGGAGGCTGCAGTTTTCTTCTTGTAAATATCATATTCAAAATGAAGAATGATGACAGAATTTAATGTTCTGGTTCTTTGTAACATATCCAGGGTGGAAAGAAGTTCTAACATTAGTACTTTCTTATCCAGCACACTTAAATGTGGGTCAGTAAAAGCCAAAGCCCCTTAAAGGAAGATCAATTAGCAAGGGGAGAAAGTCAAGCACTTCTCCCTCCTTTCCTGTTCATAGAGTGGCAGTGGCAGGAGGGAATTTTGGTAGAGACGTCCATCATTACCAGCACCTAACTGCACCTCTTGAATGGAAAGTGGTCTGCTATGATGTTTCTTGTAGTTTCAATAAGATATGATATATTCACATAGTTATTAATAGTTATCATGCTTGGAACATAAAAGAAGCACAAACTCATTATAAATATGTGAATCCCTCTGAGAATATATGAGAGTTTTTCAAAAAGTTCATTGAAAGATCCATATTACATTTTAATTCTATTTTTCCATGAACTTTTTGAAGTACCCTAGTATGTAAATGAATTTTGCTCTAGTTGTTCTCTTGCCTATGACTCTGATCCATTTCTTCAAAGATTAAATTTCTTTCCTTTCTGATTTATATACAGAAAATACAAGTGAGTAATGAGTTCATATCCCTATAACAGACCATAAAATTATGATAAAATGTTGAGCCTCTAGAAGGATTGAAGGACTAAAAAATACTTTTTCTACAATTTTTGTAATGTTAAGGGCACTCTGAAGAAATGGACCCTGAAATGTCCAATAAATGAAATCAATTTGTAAATGGTACTGTGTTAACCCACTAGCTGATCTGCAAGAAGGCTAAGGCTGTGAATGGAAAAAGGGTCCCAAAGACCAACTAATTTTGGTAGATGATCTGAAATCATCTGAAAAGAGAAGAAAAGTGATTAGGTTAATCTGAACTAGGGTCATGAAGAAAAAGTTGAAATCTGAATCTGTAAATTGTCTGTGTAACTCCACCAAGCAAGAGTAAGTCAGGGAAATTCAAGGAGGATCTGGCATGACTTCCACAAATACCTGTTAGTTTTTATGATACTATATTAGAGACTTTAGTTTGCTGCATAGGTGATTCATTGAGCTGGTCATAAGGTAAAGGGTAGAAAGGAACATTAGGAGTCAGAGAGGATGCTACACCAGCATCCAGGGAGTAGAGGACACATGATATGAGTGACAATGATTCAGAAGATCTTCAGGACTTTTTATTTAAGAGCAAAGCATGTGGTGTCATACCCTCTGTTGATTCTTCAGCAGACAACACACAAATTATTGACCTTAACGAGGAGAAGTCAGATAAATGCTCCCCAATCCCTAATCTGCAGCTGGAATTTTAAGAGATGACCAAATAAATAAAAAAGAACAAGCATTTTTCCTAACTCTTAGGCAATGGCCACCAAAAAAAAAAAGCACCCAAGTGGAATATGAAAGAAATCATGTGCAATATTCATGTTTTCTGTGAGCAGAGTTTATAGATGAATTATCTTTGATTCTAATCTTCATTCTGTTTACTTTTTTCTTGCTTCATTGCACTAGATAGGAAATGCAGTGCATTGTATAATAGAGGTAACAAGACTAACCTCTTTCTTTTGATTCTGATCCCAAAGGAAAAGCATTTAGTCTTATTCTACTATTAATAATGTTAGCTGTAGGTGATTTGTTGCTGTTGTTCATGCCTCTATCAGTTCAGGAAGTTTCCTTGTATTCCTAGTCAACTGAGAGTTTTTACCATTAACGGGTGTTGAATTTTGACATGTATTTTTTCCTTTGCCTATTGAAGTGACCATGTACTTTAAAAAAAAAAAAAATCTCTTAATGTGGTGAATTACATTGAGTTTCTTTTTTAACTGACAAATAAAAATTGTATGTATCATATACGTTATCATGTTTGAAAATATGTATATATTGTGGAATGGCTAAATGAGCTGAATAGCATGCATTACCACACACACTTATTATTTTTATTGGTGAGAACACTTAAAATTACTCTTTTAGTAATTTTCAAGAAGACAATACATTGCTATTAACTATAGTCACCATATCACAAAATTGATAGCTTGAACTCATTTCTCTTGTCTAACTGAAAATTTTTATTATTTTATCAAACATCTCTTCAACACTCTCCGCACCCCAACCTCTGCAATGCCACACCATCCCCCATCTCCTGGCATCCAACATTCTTACATTCTACTTTTTGCTTCTATAACTTCAATTTTTAAAGATTTTACACACAAGTGAGATTATGTGGTATTTATCTGTCTATGCCGGGCTTATTTCACTTGACACAATGTCCTCCAGGTTCAACCATGTTGTTGCAAATGACAGGGTTTTTTTCTTTTTAAGACTGAATAGCATTTCATTGTATGTATATACACACATTACTTTATTCATCTATTTGTAAATGGACCCAGAGGTCGATGTCATACCTTGTATATTCTGAATAATGCTGCAATTAACATGGTAGTGCAGATATATCTACAGCATACTGATTTTAAACCCTTTAGATATGCACCCAGTAGTGGGATTGCTGGCTTATATAGTAGTTATACTTTTAATTTTTGAGAAACTTCCATACTGCTTTCCATAATGACTGTACTCATTTACATTCCCACTAACAGTATGTAAGGGTTACTTTTTCTCCACATCATCTCCAACACTTGTTATCTTTTATCTTTTTGATAATAGCCATTCTAATAAGTGTGAGGTGATGCCTCATTTGGTTTTAATTTTCATTTTCCTGATGATTACTGATGCTGAACATTTTTTCTATTTCAGTTGACCATTTGTATATCTTCCTTTGAGAAATATCTATTCAGGTCCCTTGATCATTTTTTTAATCTGGTTGGTTCTTTTCTTGCTATTGACTTACTTGAGTTCTTTATATATTTTGGATAATAACCCCTCATCCGGTGTATGATTTGCAAGTATTTTCTCCTATTCACATGTGTTAGTCTGTTTTCTGTCACTTATAACAAATACCTGAAACTGGGTAATTTATAAAGAATCAGAATTTATTTCTTATAGTTTGGGAGGATGGGAAGTTTAAGGTCAATGGGGTGCATCTGGTCAGGGCCTTCTTCTTGGTGGAAACTCTCTACAGAGAGTTCTGTGGTGAGGTAGGGCATCACATAGCAAGGGTTGAGCAAGACTGAGCATTAATCTGCTTCTTCCTTTCCTTGTAAAGCCACAACTGCCACTCTGTGATAACCTACTTATCCATTAACCATTCATGAAAGTATAGTTCTCACAATCCAATCATCTCCCATAGGTCCCACATTTCAAATACCGTATTGGGGATTAAGCTCTGACATGAGCTTGAGGGGACATTCAAACCATAGCACCATAGGTTGTCTATCTACTCTGTGGGATGTTTCCTTTGCTGTGCAGAGCATTTTAGTTTGATGTAATCCCATTTGTCTATACTGACTTTTGTTGCCTGTGCTTTGGGGAACATAACCACAAAATCATTTTCCATATTAACACCACAGAACTTTTTTCCTGTTTTTCTTTGAGTGGTTTTCCAGTTTCACGTCTTCTGTATAAGTCTTTAATTCATTTTTAGTTGATTTTTGTATAAGTTGTGAGATGAGGGTCTAATTTAACTCTTCTTCATGTGGATATCCAGTCTTCCCATTATCATTTATTGAAGGGAATCTCCTTTATCCACTGTATGTTCTTGGCATTTTTGTCAAAATCAGAGAGAACTCTTCATAAGGCAGAAAGATATCGGTAAAAACCTACATGAAATCACATCATCTCAAGTACTAATCCACAAAATCACTGAACTACCTTAGGAGAGTGTCCCCACCAGGTTGATACCCTAATAAATTAGTTTGAAAGATGCAAGAAATCTCCTATGGAAAACAATGAGAGTAAGTAGAAGAGTAAGTGCACCATGGAACAGCAGTCAGGCCCTTCAAAGTCCATGTTAGGCTCTGGAATAAAGGTATATGGGTAAGGCCTATACTGTCAAGAAAGAAAGTAGAAAGGGGTACGTTGGGCATACTCAAGTTAAACACCATCTTCTAAGCCTAAGAGTCAGAATAAAATCTTTCAGTGTGGAAGCATACATTGGCCAAATTGATTTATGCATTCAACCAGTCATCACCCCCTGAACAACATGTCTCCTCAGTTAGGCTTTTAAGGGTAATTGGGTTCAAAGCTTATTAGAAAGCCTGTGGATAGTAATATTGCCATAAAATAACTTTAAGGGAGAATTAGAATAGTATTATTGAGTATCATATATATTTTCTTCCTAATAGATCTGCAACATAATCAGCACAACTTTAGACAAGCCCAAGTGCAAAATGGCGCCGCCCACCTCCCCCCTCCCCTCCCCCCTTCCCTTTAGGAGAAGCCTCCTGACTTAAACAGAAACCCCTTTTGCTTCCACAAGGATGCAGTTCTCCACCTCGATCCACATTAGCATAATGACCCTCCTTGATCGTATCAGCCAGCCCTTGGCACACTATACAAGCTCTACCACTCCCACACCTGGGGCTGTCCACCATGTTCAGAGCAGCCCTGGGCCCTGAGCCACTCAGAGCACAGCCCAGCAGATTTTTTTCTTTAATAAAGCTTGAACGGTACCCAGCATCTCTGCTCGCTCTCTTTCATTATGGTGCGGAAACCCAGGAAGGGTTTTGGCCAATGTTGTGGATAATCCCCTCTTTCTTGGGGTGATTGGCCCTTGGCCGCCCTTCCTGGACATGCTGGAACTGGGTACACTCGGGGCTCTCTCTCCTTTTGCCATAACAGACCAACACATCCTACACCGGCCTTGATTCAGGGTGACTCAGTGGGTGTCTCCTGCCTACCTCTACAGTCCCCCCGATTACTCTCTCTACAACTCAGGTCTCTACGAAGCCCAGATTCCTGGCTCAGGGAACTCTTCTCATGCCCCCCCAGCTATTGAAGGACACTTCATTAACTGGTCAGTGGCTTTTTTTCTCTTGAAAAGAAGGTGGACAACAGAGAGGATGCTCCTTGTTGGCACGCTTCTTCTACCAGGACTGACTGCCCTTTCTCACCCTCTACATGGGATCCTCATGATCCAGACCTCCATGCTTTATGCCCATGTGCCATCTCCTGGCCAATTTCTTGGCCTCCAGGGAGACATTGAACCTAAACAGCCCATCCTATTTTCTACTGTACTCTGCGTGTATGTCTCCGGGCCAGTCTATGCCTCCGGGCTGTCTCCTGGCCAATTTCTCAGCCTCCAGGGAGACATTAAAACTCAAACGCCTCATTACAATGGATCCCAGTGGCTACCAGATGGCACTCGATTTAGACACTCACTGAAATGGCAAAAGCTGTAGACATTCCTTGTTTGGGCCTTCTCCTATCTCTGAACGTGCTCTTCTCTCTGTCAGAACTGTCCTATGTCTCAAATTCTCCTAGCTCATGCTCGACTTCTTCTTCCAGACTCGGATCAATCTTCTGATCCATCAGCCCTCCACATTTCTCTCTCTTCTCTACACCTGGCCTCCAGACACTCATCCTCAGCCCAACTTCTACCCTTCTCCCCCTTCATCAGGTAACAACCCCAACTCAGCTCTGGCTTTTTATAACCCTTCCATGAAGTGGCTGGGATGGAAGGAATTGTCTGAGTCCATGTACAGAGAGCAGGTCTGGATGGTGGCTCAGGTACATGCTCAAAATAATAGGTGGCCTGTAGGAGCCATTGCTGTTCCTTGCACAGACCCAAATTGAGACTACCGGGCTGGCCATGGGGATCAGGATCCCCAGGATAATATGATCACACACTTGATTTATGGCCTCCAAAAGGCTACTCACAAGTCGGTCGATTATGACAAGCTTAGAGAAATACACAGAGATCCACTGAAAATCCCAGCGAGTTCCTAACCTGCCTCTTTAAGGCTTTACATGAATACACATGTATAGACTCAAACTCCCCTGCAGGCATGGCCCTCTTACACTCTCATTTCATTACCCAATCAGCCCCTGATATTCAAAAAGCTATAATGGAGATCAGGCCAAATACCAGCTCCTGGCTAATGCCATCCGTAGCTCACATACTCCAAAGCTGGCTGCCTCAAGGGGCAAGCCACCCAAGAACTGCTTCAAATGCTGTCAACTAGGCCACTTGGTATAGGCCTGTTGTAACCTGTCCTCACTGCAAATGGCCAGGGTCACTGGAGGATTGAGTGTGCCACTCGCCAGAGAGGGAGTGGCCCAGTCCCCAACCTACAGCCTTTGGCTTCATGGCCATCCCTACCGGAGCTTCTTGGCTTTGCCCAGGAGTAGGACTAAAGATTCATGGGGTCCAAGGCCCCCTGGAGATCACCAGGCGTGAGCCCACAGTAACTCGCCTCATAGCAGGTAAGCCAATCTCTTTTGTCATTGATTCTGGGCCATTTACTTTACCCTTCCTAAGTATGCAGGACCAATAACTCTGTCCTCTGTCATAATAGTAGGGGTCACAGGATCAGAATACCACTCAAGGATCACTCAAGCCCTTTCCTGCACACTATATCACACCCAATTCACACACAAATTCTTAATAATGCCTCAATGCCCAGCCCCCTTACTGTGATGGGACATTCTTTTCAAATTCAAAGCTACTCTTATCCTAAACACTTTAACTCCAGCTACATACTCCTGTTACAGGCCACACCCAGACCTGGCCCCTGAGGCTTCCACCTTCCCCTCCCCCTCAGACAAGGTTAATCCCTAGTATGGGAAGCTTCTTCTCCCTCCATTGCTATGCACCATTCCCCTATCCTTGTTAAATTGCTGAACTCCTCTTTGTTCCCTAATGTCCCACAGTACCCCATCGCTAACAAACACCTAATAGGCTTAAAACCCATTTTACACAAACTCCTTTCTTCTCATCTCTTATGGCTTACCCACTCAGCTTTCAGTACACCCACCCTTCCAGTTATAAAGCCCAAGGGCTCATACCATTTAGTACAGGACTAATCCTGTCACATGTCGTTCCCAACAACTTACTTGGACAGTACTACCTCAAGGGTTTCAGGATAGCCCCCACTTTCTGGCCAGGCCTTAGCTCAAGACTTATCTGAACTTCCCCCTAAACCTCTAGCACTTTTAATACAATATGTGGATGACCTCCTCCTTTGTAGCCCCTCCTGTGAGGATTCACAGGCCCACACTGTTGCTCTCCTTAATTCCCTGGTCTCCAGGGGATATCAAGTGTCCCCCAATAAGGCCCAAATTTGTTCTCCTTCAGTTCAAGAGTCTAACTTCTGAACTCCCTGCTCCTACCACATAGGGTGAAATCCTTTCTTTCTTGGAGCTTGCAGGGTACCTTTGCCTATGGATTCCTAACTTTAGTGTGCTAGTAAAACCACTTTATGGGGCAGCCAAAGGGGATCCTGCCATTCCTTTAGATCCCACAAAGCCCATTCATTCTCCCTTCCAGCAATTAAAAGCCACTCTCCTTGCAGCCCCAGCTCTATCTCTCTAAAACCTATCTCATCCTTTTATCCTATGTGTCACCAAAACCCAAAGATTGGCAGTCAAGTTTTTGGGACAAAAGGCAGGAGATATTTTCTCCCTGGTTGCATGCCTCTCTAAACAATTAGACACCACAACTCAAGAATGGGTCCCTGTTTATGGGCCTTGGTGGCAGCTGCCCTTTTAGTATAAGAAACCTCTAAACTAACTTTTAAACAACAAACAGTCAAGACCTTCTCAGCCATAAGGCAAAGTCAATTCTCTCCCTTTCCTACCTACAACTTTTTCACCTTACTTTCATTGAAAACTCCCAGTTCTCCTTTAAACTTTGCCCTCCCTTAAAATCCAGCCACTCTCATCCCCAAACACTCATGATCCTTAGAACACAATTTCATGGAGGCTTTAGACCTCTTTCTCAATCCCTTTCTACACATCTCTCCGCATCCCATTACACAGTTCATAGATGCGAGCACCACTTCCACGCCCACCCCCAGGTGGGTTATTCCATAGTAAATCTAACACAAGCTATTAAGGCTGTGCAACTCCCAAAGGAGGTTGGGGTTAAACACTGCAGAGGACACCAAACCTCCAATGACCCCATAGCCCAGGGAAACAAACTGGTGGATCTAACTGCAAAACAGGCTGCTCAATCACCAGGTCCCCACTCTTCCTTACCTGCTCAGGTCCTTCTCATGGCCCCTATTCCCTTACCCCAATATACATTCCAAGAAATACAACACTTTCAACAGTTGGGGGCACAGAGAAAGGACAACTGGTATACTCTCTCCCATCACTATGTTTTTCCTACTACACAAGCTGAGAGCAAGTCCTTTTAGATTTACATAATTCAGTTCATATAGGCTATGAACTCTACTACACCTTCTTCAGCCCTTATATTATTCTCCCCACAAAAAGACACACTATCCTCTAACTTTAGTAGATACCTTTTCAGGTTGGATTGAGGCTTTTCCCTGCACTTCAGAGGATGCTACAGCAGTAATACATGCTCTCACCTCAGAAATCACCCCTCATTTTGGCCTACCCACCTGTCACTCATTCGCATACAGGCTGCCCCCTGCAAGCCCACCGGCTTCAGCCCTCCTCAAACTTATATATGGTAAGCCCTTCACTCTCACACCTCTCCCTTCCAGCTCATCGCCTTTAGGCCTGTATCTCGCTATTCTTTCACTCATTAGGGATCTTCTTCGGCAATAGGCCAACCTTCTATTACCTCATCCTTTCCCCAACATCCTCTCAGACTTTAAACTGAGCCAGGGACAGCAAGTGTCTATTAAAACCCAAATCCCAAAGCCTCTCTTGCCATGTTGGAAAGGGCCTTATACAGTACTTCTCACCACCCTCAAGGCAGTAAAAGTACTAAGAAAGGCCCCCTTGGTATCACTTATCCTTGATAAAACTAGCACCTGAGACTTTACCCCCAAATCTGTTAACACCAAGCCAGAGGGGTCCCGCTGCCCAACCCCCAACCCAACATCTCCTCACACTTTGTCCATTTTAGGACCCACAAAACTGAAAATCCCCAGGACATTCGCTCTTCCCCCAATCCCAGAAGAAGGATGATCTTTCCCCCGATTATCCTCTCACTCTTGCAGGCCCACTCCACGTCCTTCACACAAGAGCTACTATTACAATGTCTGTTCTAGTACTTGCTACAGGATTGGCAGCAGCTGCCCCAGAGCAGTGTAACATTATAGGAAGATTTCTCCTGGTGCTCCTTTACCTTCTATCAGTAGGATGCTTCTTAGCAATTTCATTGTGGCAGTGGCCCCTTTAAATTCTTTTGGCTCCCTAACCCTTTGCATCCTTCCCATGTTTTTCCTCCTATCTCAATGCTCCCCCTTACCTGGAACATGGAGGGTCCAGGTCCACAGGAATGATGCAGTCCTCAGTGAAACAGACCGGCCTTCAAGTGACTCATCTGTCTCCCACTTCACAAGAAACTGTTTGTGGTCACCCTCCTCCCTGTCAATGCAGCCCGTAATGTTTCCACAAATGTCTCTTCACTTTCCTTTAATCTCACCTCAGTGGGACTGTCAGCATTATGCAGGGCCTGCCCACACTCTGCCTCACTAACACCAAACGCTACCACTCACTTACCCCCTCCTCATCCACGCCCTAAAACTGGAATAGATTTCCTTTGTAAAACTACATTATCCTGCTGCCTGCCCCCCTAACATGATTTCTTGCATATTCTTTTGGCTCATCCCTGACATCACCCTCCAGACAGATGGAGAGATGGAGATGGGACTGCGACTAACTTTGGCCCCCACTCTGAGGAAGTGCCCCCGCTCCCCTAGGGCACTAATTGTACCTTTTTAATTGGGGCAGGGATCCTTCCTGCAACTGGAACTGGCATAGAGGGCCCTGCTACTGCCTCTCAATTCTATCAAAAATTCATAAGAACTAAATATAGATAGCATCTCTTTCCTCCAGTGACAGGTCACCTCACTCGTGACAATCACTTTACAGAACTGTCAGGCCCTTTATTTTACTTTAAATGGGTCCAGGGTGATCCAAAACAACTTAAACCATTTCACTGAACCCTTGGATACCCTGGCTTATGCCCCTACTAGGACCCCTAACTGCTGTGCCTCGTCCTACTTTTTGGTCCCTGTCTCTTTTGGTGTTTCTCTAATTTCTTGCAGGAATGTATACAGGCTTTCACCAACCAAAAGGTTGCCAAATTGTCCCTGCAAGGAGGATATCAGCCCCTCAGAATCAGCGACCCTTCCCTGGAGGAATACAACCTCCCCACACAAAACCAATACTCCGCCACCTAATTGTTTTGCCTACCAACATAAATCTTTTATTTTTTCCCTATCTTCACCCATCTCCAGCAAGAAGTAGCTTTAGAAGAATGAGACCTCTGCCCTTTCCCCCTTTTTCCTATACTTAAAAGGCAGGAATAAGAGATCTGCAACATATCCGGCGCCACTTTAGACAAACCCAAGTACAAAATGGTGCCGCCCACCACCTCCCCTCCCCTCCCCCCTTCCCTTTCTGAGAAGCCTCCTGACTTAAACAGAAACCCCTTTTGCTTCCGCAAGAACAGAGTTCTCCACCCCGATCCACGTTAGCATAATAACCCTCCCTTGATGGTATCAGCTAGTCTTTGGGGCACTATATAAGCTCTACCACCCCCATGCCTGGTGCTGTCCACCATTTTCAGGGCAGCACTGGGCCCTGTGCCCCTCTGAGCACAACTCAGCAGATTTCTTTCTTTAATAAAGCTGGAACGGTGCCTGGCATTTCGGCTCACTTTCTTTCATCAAGGAACTAGCAAAAGAAGAACAAACTAGACCTAAAGTTAGCAGAAGGAAGGAAATAGCAAAAATAAGAAGAGAAATCAAATAGAGAACAGAAAAGGCATTGTTGCAGAACTTTTGGGTTTCTAGGTGTTAGTCCAAATCTAGCTGAATATTTTACAGAAATGACCTATATGCAGATCTTGTCTTTCTTAAATGTGAATAATTCTGAATTCCAGAATCTATTAGGTCCCAAGCATTTTAGTTAAGGTATTGTCTATTGAAAGACAATAATTTTGAAGCTAAATTTTTTATAAAGCTAAGTTGTTATTCATACTCAGGTTATAATGCATTCATTCTCAAGCATTCAAGGCTTCTGAATGTTTGCAATATAGAGAACTACGGTGAGAGGAGATGTGCAAATATGGACAGAGGAAACTGCAATAACAAATCCAGGCAATACAACAAGACTGAGGGGGCTAAGCATGCATGATCAAATAATTTAGTAAAGTTGAAGATAAATCAAATTAAGGCCACAGAAAGAAAAAAGGGGAAGAAAAACTAAAATAACACAGAGAGAAAATTCTAGATAATACCAGCAGTATGAAAGAGAGACAGAGAAAGACCAAGGGAAATGAAAACCAGCTAATGTTTATGATTTATGAGAAAAAAATTATAAGAATAATTTTAAAAAAGCAAAAAGAGTAAGTGGAAATATAGAAAATTTGTTCAAATTGAATGAAATGTTAAGAAATGTTTCTATTTATTAATTATTGCAATACATGTAAGTGAACTAAACTCACCAGTATAAAGAGAGAAATTGTCTTATCAAATTTCTTTTAAAAATCACTTCTATGTTCTTTTTAAGACTGCAAGAGATTCACCTGAAGCATAAAGAAATGGAAAGGTTAAAAGTAGAAAAAGTTATCTCATGTAAATGATAACAAAAATATACTAGAAAAAATAGATTTTAAGATATCTTAAAAGATAGATTTTAAGGCACAATTAGATATAGAATGTGCTGCTACATAAAAATAAAGTTTATATTCACCAAAGAGAAAGAAGTTACAAACATCTATGCATCCAATCAAATAGCTGCAGCATATGGAAAACAAAATGTTATAGAACTACAAGGAGAAATTGACAAAATTGCCATCACAGAGATTAGAGATTTCAGCACTCCTGCTGCATGTGTAAGTCTTGCAGTCAAAACTCGGAAAAGGTGTTGATGATCTGAATAGAACAACTGACAAACTTGATCAAATGAACTTGTATGAAATTTTGAATCCAGCTATTAGCATATATACACTCTTCTCAGATACATGTAGAGCATTTGGAAATAATGACTATGTACTGTCATAAAATAAATGTCCACAAAATTTCGATAAATTGGAGTCACCTGGATCTAATTATTTTTTCCTATTGTTTTTATACCTTACATTCCAGGAATTCTGCCATGACCCTAGGAAAATATGAGGGGAAGCTAAATATTTCTGAAATTAAGCTTCTGTCACCTATGATAGAACAGGGCTTGAAACACAACTTAGACTGATATGTAAAAATATAGTGGACACCTTTCTTAGAAATCTAAGTGGATTAAGAGTTTTTCTATTAAGTATTGTGTGTGTGTGTATGTGCTTATATGTCTGTGTGTGTGTTTGTGTGGGTATGCATGCATAAGAGAGGGAATTTGCATGTTGCTCATAATACAGCTTGTATCCTGTTATGCTTTTTTCTTAACATCATTTTGTGAACCTTTCCCATGCCTTGTCTTTTCCTCAGACAGATCTTCCTCTTCATCCCTCAAGTTATTTCCTCATCCTTCAGCCCTATCAACCAAAGCCCTCCTCTGAATATTAAATCATGTCATCTGACATACATGGAATAATTTAAAATCCTCCTAGGGTCATTCTGAGTCAATCTCTGTGTAATTTATTTTTTAGTTCAATTTATTTTTTATCATATTAAAGGCAATGTTTATGTACTTTTTTTCAGGCTATAATTGCAGTTAAATAAATGATGGACACTATCATTTCAAACAGATACATTTTGGATTAGGCTACCAGAGTGTTCACTTATTTTTAAGTTTTATTTTTTTAACTGATGTAATAATTGTACATATTTATGGGATGAAGTGTGATGTTTCAATACTCTTAAACATTGTGTAATGATCAAATCAGGCTAATTAGCATATCCATCACCTCAAAAATTTGTCATTTCTTTATGCTGAGATCATTCAAGGAATGATCACTTTTTGTAATGATGAACATTCTAATTATCTTGATTTGATCATCATGCATTGTATACAGGTATTAATATTGATATTATGAATCCCACAAATATGTATAATTAATTATGCTTCAATAAAAAAAGAAAATTCAAAATCCTTCTGTTTTGAAAAAATACTTATTTTTAGTCACCCTACTGTGCAATAGAATACCAGAACTTATTCTGTTCCATCAAACTGTAACTTTGTACCTGTTAACCAACCACTTCCCACTGAGCTTGATTCTATGTCTTGGCTACTGTAAACAGTGTTGCAATAAACATGGGACTGCAGATATTTCTTCAGCATTCTGATTTCACTTCCTTTAGATATAAACCAGTTGTGGGACTGTTGGATCATATGATAATTACATTTTTAATTTCCTGAGGAAACTGCATAGTGTTTTTCCATAGTGGCTATACTAATCTACACTTCCACCAACAATGTATGAAAGTTCCTTGCTGTGATTTGAATGTCCCTCCCAATCTCATGGCGGAACTTAACTCGCAATATGATGGTAAGAGGTGGGGCCTTTAAAAGGTGATTAGATCACGAGGACTGTGCCCTCACGAATGGACTGATCCATTCATGGAGTATTGAGTTGATGGTTTAATTTGTTGTCACAGTGTGGTTCTGAGGGCTTTATAAAGAGGGCAAGCTAGAAGATTAGCTCTCTTGCTCATGCCGTTCTTACTATGTATACCCTGCATTGCTGTAGACAGTCATCACCCAGAAGAAGGCCTTCACGAGATGTGTTCCCTGGACTTTGGACTTCCCGGTTTCTAAAACTGTAAGAAATAAATTTTATTTCCTTATAACTTACCCAATTTCAGGTATTCTGTTGTAAGCAAAAGAAAACAACTAATACATTCCCCTTTCTCCACATTTTTACCAGCATATTTTATTCTTTTTGATAATTGCTATCCTAACTGGAGTAAGATGATGTATCTCTTTGTGGTTTTAATTTCTGTTTCCTTGATGATTAGTGATGTTGAGCATTTTTTTCATATGCTTGTTGGCCATTGGTATCTCTTCTTTTGAGAAATGTCTATTCAGGTCTTTTGCCCATTTTTAACTTAATTTTTTCTTTTTCTTTCTTTTTTTTTTTTTTTTTTTTTTTTTGTTTGTTTTTGCTATTGAGTTATTTGAGTTCCTTATTTATTCTGGGTATTAACCCTTTGTCAGATGCATGCTTTACAAATATTTTCTCCATTTCTGTAGGTTGTTTGGTTTTCTTTGTTCTCTTGACTGTTTCCTTTGCTGCGAAGAAGCTTTTGTTCAAAAGCTTTTTAGTTTGATGTAAGTCCATCTGTCTATTTTTGTTTTTGCTTTCTGTGCTTTTGAGGTCTTGTCCAAAAAACTCCTTGCCCAGACCAGTGTCATGAAGCATTTACCCTGTGTGTTCTTCTAGTAGTTTTATAGTTTAGGGTTTATGTGGAGAGAAAGTTCTTTTTTCTTTCTTTTTTTAAAAGAAATAAGATCATTTGCAAATTTTATTACTTTAAATTCTACTTATAAGTAAAAAATTATGTGCGGCACAGCTCACAACTGACTGTTAAACATCAGTGGTGTGCTATATCATGTTTGAAACCTCTGATAAGGACAATCAAGCCATAGATTTTGCTTTTCAGATTATCCCTATCGATGAGAACCCCACATGTTGGTGAACTTTCTCTGTACAGAGACTGAGAGTAAGTATTTTTGGCTTCACTGACCATATGGATTTCTGCTGCAGCTACTGAACTCTGCTTTTGTAGCATGAAACCAGTTGCAGTCTATAACTAATAGGCATATCTGTGTTCCAATAAAACTTTATTTACAAAAATGAACAGTAAGCTGAATTTGGCTCATGGATTTTTTGCTAACCCCTTATCTAATCCACCCATTTTTCCCCCTTTACTTGTTCATGTTCTCTGGCTGGTATTTGAGAAAAGATTCCCATCTTTTTTACAGGCTAAGAATTTAAATCTCAGAGAAGTTAAATGACTTGTACATAGCTAAGTCACAGTTGAGCTAGGATTCCATCCTAGTTCTATTCTTATATCTAGTTTTCCCATTACCATTTACTATAGAAACTGTCTTTTCCTGAGTGTGTGTTTTTGGTGACTTTGTAAAAAATTAGTTGGCTGTAAATGTGTGGATTTATTTTTGAGATCTCTATTGTGTTGCACTGGTCTGTTTTTATGACAGTGCTATGCTGTTTTGGTTATTATAACTTTATAGTATATATTGAAGTCAGGTAGTATGATGCTTCCAGTTTTGTTCTTTTTGTTCAAGATTGTTTCTCTTGTTGGACATTTTGTGGTTCCATATAAATTTTAGACTTTTTTTATTTCTGGGAAGAATAAAAAAAAAATTTAGGGATTTTTATAGGGATTGAATAGATATGTAGATCACTTTTGATGATAAGGACATTTTAACAGTATTAATTATTTCAATTCATTAACATGCTATATGTTTCATACTTATTGGGTTAAATCTGATTTGTGACCTTTACAGGATATTTATATCTTTCTCCAGGTTTGGAATGTTTTTTGTTTTTATGTCTTTGAACAATCCTTCTACCCATTGTCTTTCTCTACTCCCTCTTGAACCTTAATGGCCTGAAAATTTGCACTTTTAATGTTTCTCATAGGTCCCATAAGTTATTTTCCCCTTTTCCTTCTTTATTCTTTTTTCTCTTCTATTTCCTAATAGCCTGTCTTCAAGCTCACTGATTCTTTGTTCTGCTTGATACATTTAGCTGTTGATAGGTCTGTTTTACATTTTCACTTCATTCATTGCATTTTTCAGCTTCAGAATTTGTTTTGGATACTTTTTATTATTTCAATCTGTGTTAATTTTTCTGATACATTTCTGTATTATTTCTCTGTGTTTTCCTGAAGTTCACTGAGCTATCTTAACACAACTATTTTGAATTCCTCATCTGACAGATTACACATTTTTACCTACTTAGGTCCCATCACTGGTGCCTTATTTTGTACATTTGGTGAAGTCACACTTCTTTGATGGTTCTGATGCTTGCAGATGTATATCATTGTTTGCACATTGAAGAATTAGGTACTTTTTTCTAGTCTTTGCAATCTGGCTTTGTATGTGACCATCTTTCTTCAGTGGGCCTCTCTAGAATCTAAGCAGTCTGACTGCTGTCAGAACTCATGATCACTGCAGTTGTATCAGTACTAGAGGGCACCCTAACCTCAGGCTTGCCATGTGTCTCATGAAGGAACTGAGGTTGGTGTGGTGCCCTAGCTGAAATGGACTTGGAGAAGACTCAAGGAGGGCACTGAAGGGTCTGGGGCTAAGTTACAGGGTAACTTTCAGGTCTACTGATGAGACCATGAAAGCCCCAGACCCTTCAGTGCCCTCCTTGAGTCTTCTCCAAGTCCATTTCAGCTAGGGCACCACACCAACCTCAGTAAAGTACTAGTAAGAATGATTCCTCTGGGACCCTTGGCAGATGGTTTTGTTTGTAGGCTCAAGGCTAAATAAGGCAGTAGTAAAGCCCTTTGGGGATTGGGGCTGTTTCCCTTCAGATGTCAATATTTGCTTTTAATACTTAGGTGCTCAGATCTTGGTTACACACACATGCACACACACATGTGCACACACACATATTTGTTATATCCTCTTGTCAAATTAACCTTTTTATCGTTAGGTAGTACCTTCTTTGTTTCTCGTGACAGTTTTTTGCCTTAAAGTTTATGTCTAATATCAATATAGCTACCTCTGCTCTTTTGGTTACCATTTACAGGACATAATTTTTTTCACCCCTTCACTTTCAGCTTATGTACGTCTTTATCTAAAGTGAGTCTCTTATAGACAGCGTATAGTTATATGTATTTTTTATTATCTATTCAGCCACGCAATCTTTTGATTCGAGTTAATCGTTTGCATTTACTGTAATTATTGGTAAAGGACTTACTATTGTCATTTTATTAAATGTCATCTATTATGTTTTTGTTTTTCTCTTTCTCACTGTTTTCATTTATGAATTGATAATTTTTTGTAGTGATATACTTTCTTTTCTCTTTATCATTTTTTATAGGTTATAGGTTTTTTAGATTTGTTTGTTTGTTTTTTAATGATACTGTACGGGTTTTTTAGGCCCCTGTGTCCACTCTGAAGATTTTCTCCAATTTTTTTTTTTTTTTTTTTTGGTTTGTTTGTTTTTAGCAGTTTGACTATCATGTCCCTAATTATAGTTTTTCTTTTAATTTAAGTTGCTTAGGTTTGGTTGAATCTTTGAGTTCCATGATCAATTTTTTCCCAACACATTTGTGTAATTTTTAGCCATATTTTTTTTTCAGATTGTTGTTTTCTGCTTCATTTTTATTCTTTTTTTCTAAGACTCATATTTCTCTTGTATTAAACATTCTATGGCTATTATTCAACTCTTCCTTAGATTTATATGATTTTTCTTCACTTTTTTCTCTTTGAGCATTCTAGTAGGTATATATAGACTGATCACTGCACAAAACACTCACACTTTCTTCTGCAATCTTCAATTTGTTATTCAGCCAATTTAGCGAATATTTCATTATGATTATTTAAATTTTCAGTTTCAGAATTTTTATTTGTCTCTCTTTTGAGTCTCCCTACAGATTTGTCTTTAATTATCTGAAAATACAGTGTTTCAGATATTTACATACATTTTCATAGTTGCTTTTAAGACTAAAAAACACAATCCTGGGCTACTCCACCATCAATTTCTCCTGGCTGCCCCCTTTTCTTCCTTTGAAGATGGGTCATGATTTCCTCTTACTCTGCAGGTCTATAATTTTGAATTGTGTACTGCACATTACTAATACTATCTTGTAGAGACTTTGCATTGTTTTAAAATGTTTTAAGTGTTTGTTGTTGCTGCTATTCTCATGACATTTCAATTATTGTCTGATGACTCATATTTGTAGGCTTGGTTTTATGGTTTGCTATGATGAGTTTAAGTAAATGCTAAAATGTTTACTGTGCCCCTTTACTTTGGTAAAACTCAAACTCTCTCTTATCTCAGAATCACGATGAAGCTGTTGCTAGGCTTTGTTAGGATTTGTACAGAATAGCCCTTAGTCTGCCCTGTAATCTTTACTCCTAAGGTGCAACCTTTCTGTTTTATTAGGTATGTGCCCACAGGGATAAAGATGTATCTCTTTTCAGGCAACTTCTTGTCCCCAAGCACTGTTTGCTCTATTGTACTTATGTTCTCAACCCCATGGGGCTGCTCTCTGGCAGGCTTCCTGCTGTCTCACCTCCTCAGGAGGTGCAACTCAAGACTCAGCTAAGGAATGGGGTTTCTCTCTTTATAGCTCCCTTTTCTCTAGATTGTAGCTATTTAGGTGCCATGACAACTGATCTTTACCCCCTCATTCCAGTGTGATTGCCACACTCTGCTTTGAAAATTGCTCACTGGCCTGCAATCAGGAAATCCTCCAGGCAGAGATCTCGGGAAATTGTCAAGCTTACCTCCTGTTAGGGATTTTATCATGTGCTGTATAGTGTTAAAAGCCTGAAAATGGTCACCTCATGTTATTTTATTGAGTTATCCTGTTACTTATGGCAAATACTCTACTCTGCAAACAGACGACTCTAGTTATATATTAAATATTAATTTTAGATATTTAATTTCTTTAGATGATACTTGCTGTCATTTAGAGTAGATTTAATTCACTCTTCATTACTTTTTGCTCTATGTATATACCTACTTGTGTAATTTTGGTCTGGAATTACACATTTAAAATAGAGAATCTAAAAATATAGTTGTAGTACTGATAATGAGATGCAGCTCCAAATCAAACGAATGGGACTAGATATTCCATACCAGCTAGGGATAGGGAAGCTTCTTGTACCTATTGGTAACTTTGTGCAAATCATCAGTAGTGCACCCTCTAGAGAAATCAATCACCCAATGTTCCCCTTCTGGGAGATATAACTGCCTGAAGGAATTCTTTACTCTGGAACAACTGAACCCTTTCCAGGGCACAGACTTGTTTATTTAAGCATGAACTGTATAAACTTAGGCATGGTCTTTATTGGGGTCTTATCCTTTGGAAATCACAATGTAGACCCCAGTGTTGATGGGGCTCTGTGTACCCCACCCCATTTGCCTCACAGTGCACAAAGCATCCCGTCTCAAGCAACTTACAACTGAATCTGAGAGAGCATATGTGGCACTTTTGAGAAACAATGTCTTTTACAAAAGAAAATTTTATTTTTTTACATTATGGGTGTTATAGATGCAAAATGCAGTGTTCTTAGAAAATACAGAAGAGTTTAATTAGAAAGTTTTAGAAAATAAAGCATATAAAACTCAGATATAAAAACTCCTAATATGCTAGAATATATCTACTGAATATTATTTACATAAATGTTTCAACTTTTACAAAATCACTCTTAATGCCACCTAATTGATTTGGAGGGACGTTCTTTATATCGACTTCCAGATTTAAATTCAAATTGATTGGTTCTTTCTTGCTTTTCCTGGTTTTGACGACCTTAAAGGAAAGATAAGAAAGACTTAATGAGATCCCAGGAATTGAGTTGAAGCTCTGTTTATAATTCTATCTTCACCCACACTGATTGTCCTTCCCATTGGCTGTATTCTTCTTCTATTCCCCTCTCAAAGGTCATTCTTTCTCTTTCACCTACCTCTTTTAATGAATTACCACCTTCTGAGTTTTCCTCCCTGGGCATTGTTTGGAGACTGAATAGAGATATTCTCTTATGCCCATTATGGGCACATTTTAACAGAGCAGAGTTCCTCAAAAAGAGTAAGAGAGAATCACAGGAGAGAGAGAATGGTGTTTTTATCCAGTGGAACACATTCAGGGCAGGTCCTAATTATTATCAGGTCCTAATTTTATTCAGTGGAACGCATTCAGGGCAGAATATTGGGAGGAGGATATAATAGGTAATAATTTTTCACGGTGGAAGGGTTGTTGCTTAGATTAGAATACAGAGATGATATAATCAGGGCCTCTGAGCTGTGGAACAACTTATGTGCATGTGTATGTCTGTGTGCCTGATTACATTAATATTTTCATTTTATCATTTGTATTTAAATTTAGCTCTGACTAGTGGCATCGAGACTCCCATCATGGCCTCTGTGCTTGTTGTGAGTGTGTGTTTTGGGTGTCAGACAGGTGGTTGATCTCATGTAGAGTCAACCACATCTTTCTTCTGGGGGCCAGGATTGGCTTTCCACAAAAGGATGCCACTTTTCACTCCAATATGCAGTTATTCCAAGACCCTGGGACGTCCTTGCTCCTTTGTTCCTGGCATGAGCTACATTCACCCTCTTCCTTGTTAAATTTATTTTTGATGTTTATTATACATCTTTTCCATTTTACCTTTGAACTCTCTATTCACACTTCTTTTCATCCTATTTGTAGTATCCTGTACCTCTGCCTTTTCTAAATATCTGTTTCTCTCATGGCTCCCCCTTTACTGTGTGAACGTCTCATTTTTCTTGCCTAAGGATCTGCATTCTGCAGCTAGACAGCCTGGGCTGGAATATCATTTCCACCCCTTACTGCTTGTTTCAATTAGTGCTTATTATTTACAGTTTCTGAGCATCAGTATCTATGCATATGAAATGGGAATAATTATTATAGCTCCATCATTGTCTCAGTTCTCAGCACATAGTGAGTACTCGATAAGTGTTTTCTATTAACAAAAATGTAATGTTATTATATTATTGTTTATTTTAGTCAATATCCCCCAGACTCATAACAGTAACATATATCTCTAAACTTACAAATACATCTCCAGTACAAAATTACTTTTTTGTTCCAGGTCTGTATATCCAGATCTGAGTATTTCAAGATTGATGGAAAGATATTTCTTAGATATCTTATAGGCAGTTCAAGTTAATCCTGTCCAAAACAGAACACATTTACATTTCCTGGTAATATTCCCATGTTCTCCTTTTTCAATGTTAGTGAATAGTAGCACCATTTATCTAGTTGCCTGAATAATATTCTGAATCATCTTTGAACATTCCTTGAATCTTTTCTCTTTCTCAACATCATCACTTAATTAGTCATAAACCCATAAGAATCAACCTTCAATAAAATCTTTTTTTCCTTTATTAATCCAAGCCCTATTTGTCTTTTCCCTTCTTTAGAAGAGAATTCTGAAATAGCCTTCTATGGTGTTCTGGTAAACTAGTTGCCCAATTTTTTAAAAAGTCCTGATTTGTGGTGTTTGCAGATTTTGGTGGAGTAAATACTTCCACTGTGGTTAATTTCAAACTGCCAACAGTTTAACAAACATCTCATAAAATTCCTAAATATTTAACAATAATATTTGGGGTATGAGCAGACCAGCACATCACCGTTTCTAGTTGATACCTTCATCTTCAACCCTAGTGTCTCTTTAATGTATCCTTGCATGATAGTTACTAGAATATTTTTTGCTAAAATGTCAAATGATAAGTCATTCTTCTATATAAAATCTTTCAGCTTTTCCCTATTTTCACAATAAAATTTCCCAGTCTTTCTTTCTTTCTTTTTTTTTTTTTTAAAGATGACCAGTAAGGGGATCTTAACCCTTGACTTGGTGTTGTCAGCACCACGCTCTCCCAAGTGAGTGAACTGGCCATCCCTATATAGGGATCTGAAGCCGTGGCCTTGGTGTCATCAGCCCCACACTCTCCCCAGTGAGCCACGGCCGGCCTTCCAGTTTTTATTTCCGGCAAAAAGTTACACTCTCTGGCCCTTTGTTATCCTTTGGCCTCAACTTCCCGTAGTCTTTTGCATCTACTGAGTTTCAGTTGTGCAGAATTCATAGTGCTGTTTTACACTTTAGAGTATTTCCATTGCCTAGATCTCTTTCCAATATCTTCACCTTGGTAAGAAAAACAGTACCTACAGTAGATGAATTTCTCATGATGTGCTGGATAGTGAGATAAGTAATGCATATACATTGTCTCCCTTAACCTTTAAACCTGCCTAATGAAGTACAGTCTTTCATTATTTTAAAGGACCATTTAAACTGTTTCCCCAATATCAGCCAAACAGTGAGTGCTGAAGCCAGGATTCAAATCAAATCTGTCTTACACAATGCCCTTGCTCTTGATAACTGATAAATTGCTTCCCTACCCTTCTAATTTCTTCAAATATTTTATTATTTAGCACAAGTGTCATATCCTTTTGAAGCCAAAATGAATGCAATTTCCTTAATATTAAAAAAAAAAAAATCTTCACTTAAGAATGAGTACAAGGGCATTGTTCAAATTCAGTTCCCCCCTGCTCTACAGTGTGTGTAAGTAACACACCAAGAATCTGGTGTTCCCACGGCCTAAGTAAAATTAGTTGTCTCTTTGTTAAACTAATGCTCCTTTTCCCAGTTCCTACCTTGATCAGACTGTGGGTTCCACACATCAGTTTCAGCTTGCGGTCAACTGTTCGCAGTTGAAAGCAGAAGAGTCGAAGTTTATCTCCTTCCTCACACATGATATTATGCCATTTTCCATTCCCCACGACATCCATGATTCCCGTATCATCCTGTATTTCATAGATTGTGTTCTTCTTGTTCACTTTTTTCTACAAAATAAGATTAGCATCCAGTTTCTGAAAACATAGTAACTCCCATATTTTGTGAGAAAGACCCTTGTGACGGAGTAAATACAAGATAACAAATTAATTATCGACACAGATATACATGTAGGTTTGACTAGGTTTTGTCAGAGAAGCTTGCTTTTAATAGTTTGCTGTATAATGTTTGCCTTTTTTGTTCGAGGTGTACTCTGCCTGGCAATTCTAGAACAATGAGTTTTCTTCCTATATTCTACTGCTTCCTCATCAAGGGCATCTTTGATTTCTGTTAATGCACCTGAAATCAAAGAGCTTAAACATTTTCTGTGGACTTCTTTGGCTCCTCTCCTTATGCAGAAAAAAATGAACACGTGCTACTACTATTCATTCATTCAGTATATTATAGGGAATTTATAGAACAAGTAAGGTTCTAGTAACTCACTGATTTTTTAAAAAAATTCTTCTCCATTTACTCACTCTTCTCTGATATTTTAGACCAATTGACCTAAGTCCTCCACTTCATACTCTGTAGTGTCTTCCTCACTTAAGCTATTACTGATCAATTCCATAATTGCACTTGTGAGCATCACCTCCTAAAAAAATGTGTAAAAAAGTGATGGAGATAAAACTAGGGAGCTAGTCTAGAAGAGAGGCTTGTAAGATTATAAACAAGGCAATCATACAAGCTGAGTTTATAATAATTTGTAAATTATTTTTTGATTGAATGCATCAGCCTAACCTGCCTTAAATTTGGGTATTGATAAATCAGTAAAACTTCTTTATCTCTTTTTTTTTTCATTTTAAAGATACCATTTTTTATTAAAATTACTTTTCCATGTTGTATACAAATTGAACTTTTGAATTAAATCCAAGTATACTTTCAGAATGATTATAAGTGTTTTCTTAAAGCCAATCTAAACTCAGAGCATGACACCATTACTAGAATACCTAGTTCAAAGCTTAATTTTTTTTTTTTTTTTTGGACCGGTAAGGGTATCGCAACCCTTGGCATGGTATGGTCTGCACCACGCTCAGCCAGTGAGCGCACCAGCCATCCCTGTATAGGATCCGAACCATCGGCCTCAGCGCTCCCAGCACTGCACTCTCCCAAGTGAGCCACGGGGCTGGCCCCAAAACTAAATTTTTTACAATTTACTTTCAAGCTGTATTAAGACATTAACCATAATATTGTGGAATGTTCAGCATTTATGTTTGGTAACCAGATGAATATGATCTATATAACCAGACTTAGAATTTAGTTTGCTCAGATAAATTGATAATTTTGGTATACTTCAACCAGGAGAAAGTGATCTCAGCATAGATGTGATGAAGTCTCCCATGCCAAACTTAATAAAGATCAACTAATTCTAGAGACAAAACCTAAAAAACAGAGATTTGTGGATGCTTTCAATCTATGTCTATGTAAAATAGAAAATTGGACGGCTATTCTTACTAATTGGATGCTCACAATTTCAAATGAAGAAATTACTAGCCATTCTAAAAATAGGATTAGGGAATAAAGTGATTTTGGAACAGTCTTCCAGTCTTGCATTTAAAAAGGTTTTCACTGAAAAGAAAATATGAAATAATGTAATATATTCAATTTCTGTGAAATACAAATGAGGAAGTAATCTGTTAAAAATATGGAGCATATTTTTATTTCTAATTTTAAATCTCCATTTAGGTTTTATAAGCTTTGAAATGCAAGTACAGCTTTAAAGCATCTTAATGACTAATTATAGATGAATAATACACAGACTGTCTATATTCTAGGAGGCAATTTTAGACATTTGAATTGGAAATAAGCATTCTGAGATAATGCTAATAGAATGGGGAAAAATGAAGTTAAAAACAAATTCAAAATATTGAGAATCCTCCTGTCCTTCTGGAATTTTATTGTAGTCATCTCCTCCTCAGAGAATGAGCAGCGCCTTCCTGTAGTCTCTGAATGTGTTGCCCTTGATGAAAGAGTACAGAGACTTTCCATAGAGCCTCTTAAAGTTTGCCCGGGTGTCTAGCATGTCAATCTCTGCTCGAGAAACCATCACTCTGATGAGGGTGTTATCATCTGTGCCCAAGCCCTTCATAGATTTATAAAGCCTTTCAGCAAAATAGGCAGTTTTGTTTCTCATGCACTTTATTATAGCCAGCAGAGCATCTTCAGAGCTACCAGATGTTTCAGATTTTTTGTTTGTTTTTGGTAAATGAGGGGATTAGATTACCTTGTCTTCCAAATATATTGTGCCATACAATAATTCTCAGTTGTTCAATAAACTTTTCATGATTAATTGATTAAACGAATAAGACAAACTAAAAATCTTATGATCTGCCTTAAATGGTTAGATCATTTGTCTACCTACTGAACATACTGTCATTCAGGAAAATATCAGCCAGTTTATTTATTACTCTGAATACATGTCGCAACCAGAATTCAACCTTGTTAAGGCAAAATTTTATCCTTCAAAACAAAAACAAAATGGTTTATACAGTTGCAGTGACATAAGATCACTAGCATAAGCATACCTTACAGTGTCCTCCCTTGTTGTGGCTGAGAATAAATAATCATAACTGGTAAAATGAAAAGATTTCTCAGTGAATTTTTTTCAAAGAAATTGCATAAGGATATCTTGGAAAGCAGAATGTTAATGAGTCACCTAATCTTCTTTCCTATTGTGTGGGAAAACTTTACCACCTATCTCTAGTCAAGACAGAGTCCTGGGTTCACAAATTTAATCAGTCAGCAGAGCTTGGCAAATTAAGACAATTGCAGGTTTCCGTGAAAACAATTTGAAGGGATTACCTTTTGTAACGAAAACAGCCCATACACTATTGTTCCTGATGCTTGCTTGCGAAGATGATCGATCTTGGGAGTTTCACTTGCTCTTTTGATAATGCTTCTAGGGATCATAATCTTCTGACCAAGACCAGCTTCATACACAAACGATGCTTCGTTTATCTCCAGGATTCCTTTGCATTCAAAGTAATCAGATATGATAATGACCTTATCTTTTGTGAATTTCTCTTTCAAGCTGGTATTGAAAACCTTCACTCGGAAAAATTGACTCTCAGTAGCCACTGTAGCGTGAAACATTGTGTTTATGCCCTCTTCTGGGGACTCATATTCAAATGGTTCTGTTGCTTTCAGTACCATCACTATCATTGGGCCCTTTTGGAGGATACTTCTTCTGGCAGCCACCTGATGTTGGGCCTGGGTGTTATTCTGTGTTGGACAGACACATACAAAAAACTTAGAAGTCTGAACAGGGAATGCAAAGATACTTTGCCATGAGAGAAACCTCAGTCACAGCATTGGGCCCAAGAACTCTCAGTGATATTTAGAGCTGGGGCTAGGCTAGAGAGGGATTCCCGGGTAGAAAGGAAAGTCTAATTAATGAATTGGCATACTTTAGCTAGAGGAAGTACAAAGCAGCTGACAACAGGCATGGAAGTTAGAACACCCTCATTAAAATAGAATAGTCTTTCTGAAGCAAAATATGATCCTCTGCAAGAGCAGCACAGAGCAGCGCATGATGAAAGCATTTTATCTAGGCTGAATTGGGTCTCAGGGACAATACCCTAAGGACTAAATGTCAATATTGGTATCCAAAAGATGAATGTATTAAGCCATTTAAGATTTTCCAGGTGGAGGAAATATGGTGAGTGAAAATCCTGAAGAAGAAAGGAGCACAGTGTGTGTCAAAGAAACTTTAACAGATTAGTGAGCAAAGGGGAGAGGTCTGAAAAAAATGGGAGCAGCAGACAGTGAGCCCACCACTGCTCCCACCTGCACTGTCCTGACTTGACAGCTCTCTGTCCCTGCCCCAGAACAACACAGGACAGAAAATTTCCTGCAGTCAGATAGTGTCAGGCTCATCAAGTATCCCCATGGAGGCAAAAGATTAAAATGTAACGAATTCTCAATGTATACATTTGATTAATTAAGTATTAGCATTATTTTTAATTATGACATGAGATCAGAATTTCGAGGTCTGATTCCTATATTTTGGGTGTAAGGAAATGAAGAAGAAAGGGAACAGGACGAGTGTACCACAGCTGAGTAGGTGCTGGATGGAGCTGGTGATGAGATCTGGGCAGGTGGGGCATGGCCCATGGCTGAGGACGTGCTGGCTCCTGCAGGACAGGGAGGCTGCATCTGCTCCTCAGGCACCTTTTTCTTTTTGGTTCCAGTCTTTTCTGTGGTTGTGTTTTTTCTTTTCTGAAAGTAGTTTAATTTTTTTGTTAATGGTTTTCATTATCAAATGAGGTAGAACACATTTTCATTACTGGGTAGTATGTTTATTATAACTCAAAATGTTTTTCTTGGAACTTGAGGGAGTGCTGCCCGTCCCCCGGCAAGTTGTAAGAGGTGGGACAAAGATGCTTTCATCAAAAAAAAAAGGAGAGGATAAAGTTCTACACATCATTCCTCTAATTACCTGTGTTGTGGAATGTGACTGACTTGGAATTAGAAAAACTAGGCTTACGTAAATAAGGGCAAAGCATTTTCCTATCTGAGTCTCAAGTTAACACACCTTTCCAGTGGAGATAAAGATACATTTATCACATATTATTACATTAGGTTTGTTAAAGTGCTTAGCTCATTGCCTTGCACAAAGAAGATGAATAATTATTATGCAATAGGGTAAATCTAAAATTTGATAGGAAACTAATGAAGAAATAATGGCCTGATGGAGAGATTGAGTGGAAGAGCCATAGCAGGGTTTCTTCTGCGGGACTTCAAGCCTGCTTCTCATCCTCAGCTTACCTGAGCAGCCAGAGTCCCCTCTGCTCCTTCAAATATGAGAGCTTTGCTTGTGGTGGGTACAGGTGTATCAGGACCCACTTCTTCCTGTTTTTTCTTTTTTGGTAGGGTTGTTCCTTTTGCTGGGGTGTGTTTAAATTTCTTTGAAACTGATGCAGAAAAGAAGGAGAACATAAACTCATGGAAAATGGTCTAGAACAACGTAAGTACTTTCAGAAGTACTTCCTCTCATGCCCGTGTCTGCCTCTACTGCATTAGCCCAGCCTGGCCACAAGGTGATTAACAGTCACAACACAGGCACAGGCACTGTCTCATGCTCCTTGGTGCTTTCCTTACTTTTCCCCTGTGCAGCAGACACATCCTTTCTGTCCTCTGAATTTCATGTTTCTCAGTCAAACCCTTTCTTAATCCTGTTCTCCTATTTTTTTTTTTTTTCTTTTAAAAATCTAAGATTTTTTTGTTTGTTTTTTTGGATGCTGATTGCTTGGTCATGTTCTCCAGATAATCTGTTCAAATTACAGAAACCAGTGGAAGGATATAGGATATAGACTTTCTAAGATGAGAATATGATAATTCTAGACTTTGTCTTTTTAAAATCTTTTTATTTAACTCAGTAATTTTACGAGAGAAGTTTCTTCTTATCTCTGAAAGGTAGGTTTTCATTAAAGTATTGCCTCATCTTTGTTACTAGACAGGCTAATGGTGATGGTCTAAATAGTCTAAATAGAGCAGATGAAACAATTAGCTAATGGATAGATTTAAAATATAAGCCACAATTTTTATAATTTTGATTTGTCATTTTCTAACCTTTCTACTCCATCAGAAGCCGGTCTTTCATCCACTCCTTTTATCTTATCTTTTCTTTTTTTTAATCCATGCCTCAAATACACCCTCTAAAACATATTAGTCCACTGGAAAGTGAATGCCGTTGGTCGTCACCTTGTTTTCATTTGAAGTACCTACAATGTCACGGCTACTGAGTCATAAATTGGAAAAGTGATGTATCTGTTATGACCAAATCAAGGTTCTATTAAAAGTTAGGGAGGGTGCGAAGATGGTGGGAATTGAGGGTGCTTCTCTATTACCTTTTAACTTCTCTGTCCGAAGCTTTTTAACAAGGCCTTTAAGTGCTGGTATATCTTTTAACAATTCTATTAGTTTTTCCACACCGGCATCACTGCGGAAATTTTCCTCCATCAAGTCAGCAATCTTAATTCTGTCATATTCATCTTGCATTTTTCTAGTCAGTTTTAAATCATGGGTCAGTAAGGACTTAATTGTGGTAAAATGATAATCATTGATGACCTCTAATCCTTTAAGTAGAACAATTTTCTTGTATTCATTCATCATCTCTCCAGTAACAGTGGGTCTACAAAAGAAAAGTGACATGCAATGTTGAACATTTATACAGACAATATAAAAGACTGAATATATGCCTAGATGGGTGAGTGACCCATGGGAAAGTGTTATCCTTGGGTGTGTGTAACAAAGAGGGACATTAATTACCAGTTATGCCATTTGGAATACTGGCTGAAAATTACTTCATTAGGAAGGTCTAAAAAATTCTTTTCTATTAATGGTGATCATTGAGTTGGGTCAGGAAGTAGCTGTAGAGGAAGGATGTTGGGAAATAAGCAATTGTTGCAGTGCTTGGAATATGACTTGTGTAGTATCAAAGTCACCGGTTCCTCTTCCTTTCCTTTAGGGGGCTGGAACCTGTCCCTGGATTCTGCACGTTGGCTCCTGACTTGTCCCACACCCACTGTGACTTTTTTGGCCTATGGACACAATGGGCTGCTTGCTGTTAAACCATATTCTTTGGGTTTTCTGTGTCTAAACTGCAGTCTCTTTGCCGGACTTCTGTCTATTCCCTAATGTAGAACTGCAGCATTTATTAACTGGGATCTTTCCATACTTGTTTTATTTTCCTCTTTCCAGGCTTAATTTCTCTAACCAGTTGTTTATAGAGCTAGTTATCTCTTTATAATCCACCTTTCTATCCTGCTTGAGATAACTGAATAGTTACCCATTTTCTTTCAGAATAATTTCTCACTTCTTAGCCTGATATGGAAGGCCTTCAATAATCTGTCTCTGTTTTACTTCTTATTTTCTATTTCTAATAAATAAGCTCCAGAATCTTGTTTTTTTCAGGCTCTCTGCATTGAATATTCTTCCTACCTTTCTTCTTGAAAGATAAATCTAGAGAATACATGGTCTTCACGAAATTAATCAAACTTAAATTAAGATTCTACCAAATCATACAATTATGTTGATATGCTCAATCTGAAACCAAGCATAAGAAAGTCTTTACATTGGGTACATTTACTTATCATGTCCTAAACTCTGAATGTAATATAGCATATAAGAATCACTATTTTTGAAAATCATAGTTTCATCATTTCCCCCCTATATCTTCCCTTTATACACTGACTCAGGAAGTAGAATATGAGTGTTGATAGATTAGGCCTGACTCCACACATAATAGTTTGGCTCTATAGTTTAGAGGATGTAACTAGAATATAAATTACTGATTTCTAAGGTCTGAAAACTTTCCCACAAGGAATTAGAATGGTATTAAGAAATAGAAGGCACCTGCACTCCCATGTTCACTCACAATAGCCAAGAGACAGAATCAAACTAAATGTCCATCAACAGATACATGGGTAAAAAAACTGTGGTATTTATACACAATGGAATACTACTCAACTATTAAAAAAAAAAGTGATATCCTATCATTTGCGGCAACGTGGATGGAACTGGAAACCAGTATGTTAAGTGAAGTAAGTCAGGCACAAAAAGAAAAATACTGTGTGATATCAATCATGTGATATGCATGATATCATATTATATCTTAGAAAAAAGTGGTTCTCATAGAAGTAGAGAGTAAAATAATGGTTACCAGAGGCCATTGAATAGGAGGAGGGAAGGGAGAGGAAGAAATGCGGTGGCCTAATGGGTACAAAACTATGCTGTCTACCCTAAGGGAATCATTGTGCAGTATATGCATGTATTGAAACAACATACTGAACCACACAAATATGTACAAGCAAACGTTGAAATATTTGAATAAAAGAAAGAAATAAAATATTTAAAGCAAAATATAACAGATGTCAGAATGCAAGCTAAAGTGTCAATGTCTATGAATTATTAGTTGCAAAAGGAGAGAAAGATAAAATAAAAAGGAGAAAATATTTGAAGAAACAACAGGATAAACTTCTTAGAGTTAAAGTAATATGAATGTCCTCAGATTTATCAGGCTGATAAAGTGCCACGTAGGAAAGTGAAAGACAAATTCACACCAAGACATAATGTAGAGAAACTGAAAAATATCCTAAAATGAGAAAAATCTGAAAGCTTTCAGTTATAAATAGTGGATCACCTACAATGTTTCAGGAATCAGATTCTTAACAGCAAAAGTGCATCGAATCAAAAGATGGAAAAGTAGGAAATATAAGCCTTTATCCCCTGACAAAAAGTAATTAGACAGTCGTCCATAAACAAAAGTAGCCCTGGGAGGGCTGAAGACTCCAATTGAGAATCTGTAGTAATACAGTGAAGCAAAAAACGAGGAACAACCTCACAGAAAGGATTATTGGGGAGAGCAGTTTACTTGAGACATCTGGAGATGTCTAGGAAGAAAGAAGAAGGGTGAGGCCTGTTAGTATCAGCCAGGTAGGGGTTGCCACTGGAGGCCCCAGTGGCCTTCTCTGCAGAAGACGCTGGCAGCCTTTGCCACTGAAGACCTCAAGGTCCCTCAGAACAGCCTCAGATTCTTCACAGCTTTCACAGTAGAGTTCCCCTTAGTGTTCATCAGCACAGACTCCAGTGGCTTGCTCAGCAGAGGATGCTGGCAGCTTTTGCCACTGACGTAACCAACAGCCATCGCTGTTGTGAACCCTGGAGAGGCAGAAAATCCTGCACCACCCCCCACAGCCCACTCCCAAGAAGAAGACACTGTTGTGCTGCCTCAGGACCAGGGATGCCATGCTTTGGACGTGGAAACTGTGACTGCTTAGCACACTACTATGCTTCAGATCCAGGCTTCATGGCTGCTCTGAGCATGCCCTTGCCTCAGACACAGAGCCACCATGACTGCAAGCCAGACCTTGCCCCAAACCATGGAGCTGCTATCACTCCATGAAGGCCTGTGCTCCAGAAATTGGCTCTGTGGCCACTCTGCAAGTGCCTGCACACCATAGACACCAGAGCTAGTGCTGCAGAAGGTGCATGAACACCCTAGACCACAGAGCAGAAGTTACTCTGAACATGCCCGTGCTCTACAGCTGCTCTGTGAGTCCCTGTGTTTAGAACACTGGAGCCATTGCAGCAACAGGAGCATTTGTGCCCCAAACCATGGAGATGCTATAGCTCTGCATATGCTTGCACTCTTGGCCTCTACTCCAACCTGTTCCACAAGTACCCATGTCTTGTACACTATTACTAACGCTGCAGTTGGGCACCTGTGACCTAGGCACTGATGATACTATTTCCTTGAGCCTTACAGCCACAGTCCCTCCATGTGAGTCTACACTTCAGATCCTGGCTCTGTGGTTACTCCATAGGTACCACACAACAGATGCTAGTACCTTTGTCACTGTGTGTATGCCCATGAGTCATATGTGGTACCTGGAAGAATCACATTGGCCACAACTTCCCCGATGGGAGAAAAAGAGATCATAAGGTCCCTAGTAGGCTTTGCCCCTAAAGACCCCAGCAGAATTTGCCACTGCTGTGAACATCCACAGACTTGATCACTGAGAACTCTTGCAATCTTGGCTGATGCTGACCAAATTTGACAACACTGCATGGAAACTATGCTGCTGCACCATATCTAGAGCCAGAATCATCACATGCTAC
Source organism: Cynocephalus volans (assembly GCF_027409185.1). Lineage (NCBI taxonomy): Eukaryota > Metazoa > Chordata > Mammalia > Dermoptera > Cynocephalidae > Cynocephalus > Cynocephalus volans. The sequence continues at coordinate 116,711,267 of NC_084467.1, read as the reverse complement.
CCAGTGGGCAGCCTCACACCCACCCACAGGTACAGATCTTTCCCCCCTGAGACCAGGTAATCAAATCTGGAAGAGGTGACTACCCATTAAATGTGCAGACATCAATGCAAGGCATTAGGAAACATAAAAAACAATGAAAACTTTACACCACCAAAGGAACATAATAATTTTCCAGTAACTAACCCCAAAGTAAGAGATATGTGAATTGTCTGACAAATAATGCAAAATAATTGTTTTAAGAAAACTCAGAGAGCTAGTAGATAGTACAGATATGCAACTCAACAAGATTAGAAAATCAATACTTGAAAAAAATGAGTTCAATAAAGAGATATAAATCTTAAAAAGAACCAAGCAGAAATTCTGGAACTGCAGAATACAATAAATGAAATTTAAAAAGTTAATATAGAGCTTCCACATCAGAATCAATCAAACAGAAAAAATAATCCATGAGCTCAAAGACAGATCATTTGAACATATACAGTGTGAAAAGAAAAAATGAAAAAAAGTATGTAAAGAAATGAGAAAAGTCAAAGGAATCTATTGGAAGCACTGAGAAACATAATGTTTTTGGATTATAGATTTCAAAAAAGGAGAAAATGGAGACAAAAGAGAAGAAGTTTATTTATTTTTTTTTTAAAAAAGCTGAAAATATTCCAAATCTAGGTTGGGGTAGGGGATAAATGGTCATCCAGGTATACAGAGCTCAAAATCTCCCATCAGGTCAAGCCAAAGACAGTTTCACCAAGACACATAAGCAAACTGTCAAATATAAAAGATAAAGAAAGAGTTTTGAATGCAACAAGAGAGAAGAGGTTATTCTAATACAAGGGAACCTCCATAAGGCAATAGAAAATTTCTCAGCAAAAACTTTTCAGGGTAGGAGAGAATGAGATGATATATTCAAAATTCTAATAGAAAAAATAAAACTGACAATAGTGAATATCTGGCAAAGCTGCCCTTCAGAAATGAAGGAGAAATAAAGACTTTCCAAGACAAACAAAAGCTGAAGGAGTTTATCATGACCAGACCTACCTTACAAGAAATGCTAAAGGGAGTACTTCAGGGTAAAACAAATGATAAAGAGATCTATCCAGCAACAAGACTAACAATCATAAATACATATAAACCCAACACTGGAGCACCCAGATGTATAAAGCAATCACTATTAGACATAAAGAAAGAGACAGACCCCAAAATAATATGAGCTGGGGACTGAGACACTCCATTCTCAGCATAGGCCAGATCATCTAACCAACAAATCAGCAGAAAAACACAGGATTTAAGCCACACTTCAGATCAACTGGACCTGCTAGTTATCTACAGAACATACATACATACATATCATCCAGCAACTACAGAATATACAGTCTTCTCATCAGCACATGAAACATTCTCCTGGATGGACCAGATGTTAGGTCACAAATCAAGTTCAACAAAATTTAAAAGTTAAAATTATTTCAAGTACATTTTAAGACCACAAAGGATTAAAAATAGAAATCAATAAAAAGTCAAACTCTGGAAACTGTAAAAATACAGCTAAATTAAACAACATGCTCCAAATGACCTATGGGTCCAAGAAAAAAATTAAACAGGAAGTCAAAAACTTCTTGAAGCTAATGAAAATAAAGGCACTTCATACCAAAACCTTTGGGATACTGTAAAAGCTGTACTAGGAAGGAAATTTATTGCAATAAATGCTTATATAAAAAAAACAAATATTTCAAAAAACCAATCTAATGCTATACCTCAAAGAACTATAAAAAAAAGAGCAATCCAATCCTAAAATTACTAGACAGAAAGAAATAATTAAGATCAGGGAAAAACTAAATAAAATGGAGACCCAAAAAATGGAAGAAAAAATTGGATTTTTGTGAAGATAAACAAAATAGACAAATTATTAGCCATGTTAACTAAAAAAAGAAAAGCGAAGACCCAAATGACAAAAATCGGAAATGAAAAAGGAGATGTTACAACCAGTACCACAGAATTACAAAAATCATTAGAGACTATTAGGAACAACTATACACCAACAAAAAACCTGGAGGAAATGGATAAATTTCTGGGCACATACAATATACCAAGACTTAACCAAGATGAAATAGAAAACCTGAATAGACCAATAAAAACAATGGAATTGAAACAGTAATTAGCAGTCTCCTAAAAAAGAAAAGTCAAATACCAGATGGCTTCACTGCTGAATTCTATCAAACCTCAAAAGAGGAATTAATACCAATTCTTTTTGAACCATTCCAAAAAATTGAAACAAAGGTAATTCTCCCCAACTCATTCTATGAGACCAGCATCACCCTGATATCAAAATCAGACAAAGATACAAAACTAAAAAATAAAATTAGAGGCCAATATCCTTGTTGAACATGGATGCAAAAACACTCAACCAAATATTAGCAAACAGAACACATCAAAAAAATTATACACCATTATCAAGTGGTATTCATCCCAGGGATGCAAAGGTGATTCAACATATGCAAGTTAATCAGTGTGATACACCCCATCAACAAAATCAAGGACAGAAACCATATAATTATCTCAATTGATGCAGAAAAAGCATTTGACAAAATTCAACATCCCATCATTAAAAAGACTCTCAGCAAATTAGGTATACAAGGAAATTATCTCAATACAATTGAAACCAAATACAAAAAATCTACCACCAATATCATCCTGAATGGGGAAAAAGCTAAAAGCTTTTCTGTTAAGAACAGGAACAAGACAAGGATGCCCACCCACTCTCATCACTCATACTTGACATAGTATTGGTAGTACTATCCAGAGAAATCAGGCAAGAGAAAGAAATAAAGGGAAATCAGATTGGAAAAGACCAAGTCAAACTGTCCCTGTTTGCAGATGACATAACCTTATATAGAAAAACCCAAAGACTCTACAAAAAAACCTCTTAGAGCTGATAAATGATTTCAGTAAAGTTGCAGGTTACAAAATCAATATGCAAACATCAGTAGTGTTTTTATAGTCCAATAATGAACTAGGCAAAAAAGAAATCAAGAAAGCAAGCCCATATACAGTAGCTACCCCAAAAATAAAATGCCTAGGAATAAATTTAACCAATGAGGTGAAAGATCTCTACAAGAAAACCACGAATCACTGTTGAAAGAAATTAAAGAGGACAGAAAAACATGAAAAGATGTTCCATGCTTCTGGATTGGAAGAATTAACATTGTGAAAATGTCCATACTACCCAAAATGATCTGCAGATTTAATGCATTTCCCACCAAAATACTGATGGCTTTCTTCACAGACATAGGAAAAACAATCCAAACATTCATATGGAACAAAAAGAAGACCATGAATAGTCAAAGCAATCCTGAGCAAAAAATGAATAAATAAATAAATAAAGCCAGAAGCATAACACTATCTGACTTCAAATTATAACACAAAGCTATAGTAACCAAAACAACATGGCACTGGCATAAAAATAGACAATCAACCCAATGGAACAGAACATAGAATCCAGAAATCAATGTGCATACTTATAGCCAATTGATCTTTGACAAAGGCAACAAGAATATACCTTGGGGAAAAGACTGCCTCTTCCATAAATGGTCCTCAGAAACCTGGCCCATGCCTCTCATAAAAAGACTTTATGAGTAAAATCTCAAAAGCACAGGCAACAAAACAAAAAAATAGACAAACAGGATTACATCAAACTAAAAAGTTTCTGCACACACAAAGAAACAACAGAGCAAAAAGACCAATGGGAGAAAATATTTCCAAACTATGCATCTAACAAAGGATTAATGTGCAGAATATACAAGGAACTCAAACTACTTAACAGTGAAAAAGCAAATTACCTATTAAAAAATGAACAAAGGATCTAAATAGGCATTTCTCAAAGGAAAACCTACAAATGGCCAACAGACACGTGAAATAATGTTCAACATTACTCCTCATCAGGGAAATGCAAATCAAAACCACACTGAGATATCATCACGCCCTGGTTAGACTAGCCATTATCAAAAAGACAGAGAACAACAAATGTTGATGAGGATGCAGAGAAAGGAGAACCCTCCTACACTGTTGGTGGGACTGTGAATTAGAGCAGTCACTATAGAAAACAGTATAGAGTTTCCTCAAATTACTACAGATAGAACTACCATATGATCCAGCAATTCTACTGCTGGATATATACCCAATGGAATAGAAATGATTATACTGAAGGGACACCTGAACTTCCATGTTTATTGCAGCTCTATTTACAATAGCCAAGAGTTGGAACCAACATAAATGTCCATTGAGGGATGACTGGATAAGGAAAATGTGGTGTGTGTGTGTTTATTATATACACACAATGGAATACTACTCTGCCATAAAACAAGAATAAAATTCTGACATTTGCAGCAAGATGGATGAACTTAGAGAAAATTACGTTAATTGAAATAAGCCAGGCACAGAAAGAAAATACCACATGTTCTCATTCATAAATGGGAGCTAAAAAAACCAACAAAACAAAACAACACATAAAAAAAGAAAAAAGAGAGACAACAATCTTAATAATTTGTTGAACTTTTAAAACAGAACTGAGACTACCAAAGGTGGGAAAGAGGGAGGGGAAGGGCCACAAAAAATGATTACATCATATAATGTTGAATACACTAATTATTCCAATTTGAGCATAACATATTCCACACAGATATGGATATTCAATGCAATATTCCACATATATGTACAATCAATTATGTTTCAATAAATAAATAAAAAACATAAAAAACTAAAAGAAAAATGAAAGGACACTGATTAGTAATATGAAAACATACGAAACTATAAAATATTCTAGTAAGTGCTTAGTCAAACTCAGAATACTCTAATACTATAATGGCAATGTTTAAATAACATAACTTTAGTATGAAGGTTAAAAGACAAAAAAGTTAAAAATAGCTATATCTACAATAACTTGTAAATGAATACACAATATAAAAAGATGTAAATTGTGACATCAAAAGCATAAAAAGTGGGGAGAAGTAAAAATGTAGAGTGTTTTTTATGGGATCAAAGTTTAGTTGTTATCAGCTTAAAATAAACTGTTATAACTATTAAGGTGTTTTATGTAAGCCCTTGGCAACTAGAAAACAAAAACCTATAGTAAATACACAAAAAATAATGAGAAAAGAATAAAGGCATACCACTACAAAAAAATTATCTAATCACAAAGAATGATACCAAGAAAGAAACAAAGGATCTACAAAATAGCAAGAAAACAGTTAATAAAATAGCAATAGAAATTCCTTACTTATCAATAATATCCTCAAATATAAATGGAATAATTCTCAAATCAAAACACATACAGTGGATGAATGGATTTCAAAAAATCAAGATACAAATATATGTTGCCTACAAGAGATTACTTTAGCTTTTAGGATACACGTAGACTAAAAGTAAAGAAATGAAAAGAATATTCTTTGCAAATGGAAATCGAAAGAATGATCTAGAAGCTTATATCAGACAAATATACTTTAAGACAAAAACTATAAAATGAGAAAACAAAAGTCATTATATAATGAAAAAGGGGTCAGTACATCACAAAGTTATACCAATTATAAACATATATACCCAATATTAAAGCATTTAAATGTATTAAGCAAATATTAATAGATCTGAAGGGAGAAAGATATCACTATAATAATAGTATAAGAATTCAGTACCCCATTTTCAAAAATGAATAGACCATTCAGACAAAAATCAATAAGAAAGCGGTGGACTTGAATTACACTTTAGACTAAATAGGCCTACCAAATATACACAGAGCATTCCATGCAATTGCAGGGGAATACACATTCTGCCCAAGTGAATGTGGAATATTTTCCAGGGTAGATCATATGTTAGACAAAAAACAAGCATTAACAAATTTAACAAGATTAAAATTATATAAAGAATCATTTCGACCACAATGGTATAGACTAGAATTTAATAACAGGAGCAAAACTGGAAAATTACTAATATGTAGAAATTAAAGAACATGGTCCTGTACAAACAATGGGTCAAAGAAGAAATCAAAAAGAAAACTTAAAAATATCTTGAGAAAAATGAAAATGGAAATACGACATACTGAAACTTAACTGATGCAGCAAAAGCAGTTCTGAGAGGGAAGTTTATAGCTATAAACACCTACATGAGGACTAAAGATCTCAAATAAATAACCCAACTTTACACTTCAAACTATTAGAAAGAGAACAAGCTAAAAAAAAACATAGATCTCATAAAAGTAGAGAGCAGAATTTTAGTTACCAGAGTTGGCAGCGGTTAGGAAGGTGGGGGGTGGGGTGGGTGGATAGTCAAAGGATATATAATTACTGTTAGAAGAAACAAGCTCAAGAGATCTATTGTACAGCGTGGTGACTATAGTTAATGATGATGTATTTTATTCTTGAAAAATATAAAGATATTAGATAAGTATCTTTACCACAAAAATAATCAGCTATTTGAGGTAATGCATTTGTTACATTTAAAATGTATGAGATTTAATACATTTTGAATGTATGTATACTTCGAAACATCATGTTGTGCACAAAAATATATATACAATTTTATCTGTCAATTTAAAAATGAATGAATGAATGAATGAATAAATAACATGTAGGAAAACTCAGGGGCAGTTTTGATTTCTGGAGGCACCAAACAGGAATCAGAGCAAAGCAGCAGGAAAAACTAAGGACTTCTGAAGTTCCATGAGCACTGGCATGTGCAAGACTGGTCAAAATAATGAGCAAACAATGCAAGTGGAAAGAACCAGAAAATACACAGAAACATGAAGGCAGTGAGATGCTCATCTGGGAGGAGGAGACTGTAGCAGGAAGATTAGGTCCTGAGGTTAAATCCTGCCTAGTTAGGAAATCACTCTCTCTCTCTAACAGGCGCCAACCCAAGGATGTGGCCCACCCAAAGCCTGTAGTTTGAGTGTGTGTACTCGATAAGAGAGATATGCTAACATTGTGAGTAGATTATAACAAAGCAACTCCTAATTGTCACCTGTTTCTTCCTAAGCAACAATTCGGAAGAAATTAACTAGGTTATAAAGTTAATCCTGTGAGTACTGAATAGAAGTAGAAGGTGCTCACCTGACTTCGCAGATAAATTAATTGCAAACATGCTGAAATTCTAGATTAAATCTGGAGGACCCCTAGGTGTATACAGTGATTCATGAGTAGTTAAAATCTTCACCTACTTCTTCCGAGAACCTGAGCCACCACTCCTAAGTTCTAGCATAGAAGCATGCCACCTCTTAGGGGATCAGCAGTTTTATAGATTTGGGACTGTCACAAAAATATAAAACAAAATAAAAAAGGTCATCCATGTAAAAGATGATCTTCTTTGTATTATGAACACACTTTGGCCCCATCTTTTCTTCCCCCCCACCATTTCCTGTAACTGGTCTGTTTTCAGTAATGTATTAGGTAGAAGGCCTGAGTCAGATGTATTCAGCTTCCTGTCATGAGTAATTAAAACCAGTTGTGTTATTGCTTTTCTTAGTTGTGCCTGTTTGATGTTTTGGTGTTCATGCCAAAAAACTATCTCTGTAATCATCAGAGGCCAGTGTTTTTACAGAGGTCAATGCAAACTAATTAAGCAAATATGTGAAAAATAAATTAAATTAATTTTTTTAATTATCTCTTAAATTATCTCAATTAGTGGAGTGTTTGTATACAGGTATTGAGATCTGGGCTGAGGAGAGACTTTTCAAACCGACATGCAGAACTAGTGTTTTGGTGTCAGAGAACTGTGTATACAGTACCTTTGCACATTTATTAAGTTGGCACGATTTGACCTTTTGCTACATAACAGACACTGCATTAGTTTTTGCAAATAAACAAAGAAAATGTCTAAGGAGATGATGGCTTAGTAATGGGAAAGACATAAGTACGTAGTAATAATAATACAAGATAAAAAAATCTAAAAGTGTAGTATATATAAGGAGTTAAAATAATACAGAGAAAAGAGTAACTCATTTCATCGCTGGGATTCAAGAGAGGCTACACAGATTCATTCATTCAACACATGTTATTTGAATGCCTACTATGTGCCAGGCTACATTATGAAACAAAACTCAAAGTTCCTGGCCTTGTGAAACTTGCATTCTAAGTGAGATTGAGATGCAGTAAAATGTAAATAAGCCTTTTTTTTTTTTTTTTAGAAAGTGAAGTGGTTAATTTTTGAGAAAAAAATAAAGTAGAATAAGAGAGATTGGGAGTCATGGGATAAGGATGGGACTTCAAATAGTGGTCAATATTGGCTTCACTGAAGAGGTAACATTTGAGCAAAGAAGTGAAGAGTGTGAGGCTTAAGCCATATAGATATCTTGGGAAAGAGGAAATAACCAGTGGAAATCCCCTAAGTCTTTAGTGTGCCTGGTCTATTTGAAAAACAGCAAGGACGTCTGTGCAGCTGTAGGAGAGTGGTTGAGGGAGAGAAAGTAGTAAGATACGAGGTTAAAACATACACACACAATGAGATATCAACTCACACTTGTTAGGATGGCTATTAACAAAAATTTAAAGGATAATAAATGCTGGTGAGGATTTTTAAAAAAGGGGAAACTTTATACTTTGAGGTGGAACGTAAACTGGTACAGCCATTATAAAAGACAGTGTGGAGGTTCTCAAAAAATTAAAAATAGTACTACTGTATGATCCAGCAATCCCACTTCTGGGTGTATACCCAGAGGAATTGAAATCAGAATCTCAAAGACTTCTATTTTCTACAATAGAATCTCTATTTTCCACAATAGCCAAAATATGAAAACAACTTAAGTGTTCAGTGACGGATAAATGAATAAATAAAATGTGGTATATACCTACAATGAAATATTATTCAGTCTTAAAAAAAGAAGGAAATCCTACCATTACCTTCATCAACATTCATCAGAATAGATAAACCCAGAAGACATTATACTAAGCGGAATAAGCAAGGCATAGAAAGATAAACACTACATGATATGACTATGTGTGGAACGTAAAAAATTCGAACTCATAGAAACAGAGTAAAAAGGTGGTTATCAGGGGTCACGGGGTAGCGGAAATGGGTAGATACTGATCAGAGGGTTCAAATTCGCAGTTATAAAATAAATATGTACAGCATAGTGACTATAGTTAATAATAATGTATTATATACTTGAAATTTGCAGAGAGAGTAGACCTTAAGTATTCTCACCACATGTACACACACACATACACACACAAAAGTAATTATATGAGGTAATGGATATGTTAATTAGTTTGATTGCGGTAATCATTTCACAATGTACAAGTGTATTGAAAATCATGTTATACACCTCGAATATATATGATTTTTATTGTCAATTATACCTTAATAAATCTCAAGTGTTAGTATGATTTTGATAATCTTAACATGGCTATGCAAGTGAATGCTCTTGTTTTCAGGAAATATACACTGCTAAAGCATTTAAGAGTAAAAGGGCATGATATCTGTCACTTATTTTCTATTGATTAAAATATATATATAATAAGAGGAGAGAGAGAAAAACAGGCACAGACACAAGCTCAGAGACAAGGAGACCTACAGACAGAGGGAGAGAATGAGAAAGATGAAGCCGATGTGGTGAAATGTTAGCGACGTTAGCAACGGGTAAACTAAGAAGGATTGATGGAATTTCTTTCTTTTCTGCTCTTTTAACTTTTCTATAAGTTTAAAACTATTTAAAATAAAAAAATTTAAAAGAAAAAAGAAACCAAAACCAAAAATGCATGAAGTATTTTTTTAACATTATAGTCTTTATAGTGTTATAGTGTTAATTTTTATAGTATTAATACTATATCTGTACTATTGAAACACCCCCAAAATGTAAAACAAAAATTTGTATGTGTGTGTAAGTTTGGTAACAAAATTTATTAGAAATCATCTGATGTGGGGTGGCAAAAGATTATACGCATATAATCTTTTTAAAATTCCACTTCAGCATGAATGTCTACATGTCTTGCTGCAGAAATATTAGTGCAATTGATCTGAGAGTCATGACCTAGACCCTACTGGGCCATCTATGTAATACTCTATACATGGTGTGTACAATAAATCGCATTTCTTAAGTCACAGAAATTCTGAATTCCAACTTGTGTGTGATCCCAAGGGTTTCAGAGAGGTGCTGCCGAACTAACTTGAAAAAAAAAAAAAATTGAAACTAGAATTTTACATCTAGACAAAATAGTATTTAAATGTGATGGCCTATAGATGGTTCCCTGATACTGACGAACACAACTAACAATCAGAAGATTTGCAACACAAAGACACCTACCAAGCACTCTTTTGAAAAGATATTCAGCAGGAAAATAAACAAATGAGGTTAAAAAAAATGCTGCAGAAAAAGTAAAAAAAAGAAACTTGACTATATATTTCAATGTGTAAAAACTAAAGCCCTGAACAAAGAAAAATCAAACAGGAAGTAGATCCGCCTGGTTGGGCGAAAGAAGTGAGAAAAGACTATGAGTATTCACTAAACTTCTTGTATTTAAGAAGATGAAGCTATAATTTTAAAAATATTGATAAAGGAGAAGAAAAGGGAAGCATAGAATAAGTGTTGCGATTTGAAATAAATATGGCAGAAACTAGTCAAATTGTACAATTTAACCTATTATACCTTAAGTGCTAAACCCATTAGAAGACAAAGTTTTTCAAACTGAATTTTTAAAACATCCACTTATTCGTTGATAAAAAAAGATCATTTGAAGTTTTAAAAAAATAGTTACAAAAAGTTTGATCGTGCAAACAGTAATTTAGAGAAAGCAATGTATCTCTATTAATGCAGCTTTATATAGATTGTAAGACAAAGACTATCATCAGAACAGGAGTTATTCGGTATTTAATACTAAAAGTTTTAAGCTCCAGAAAAATGTGACAGTTCTAATTATTTATTTACTTAATAGTAATAAATAAACATTCTTATCACTTTATATCCTTTCCTATTATTATAAAAAGCAATATGTAGTATACTTCTGTTTTACTATATGTACATATATAATATTTACATTAGAAATTGAACTATAGGGCAGGCCCCGTGGCTCACTCGGGAGAACGCAGCGCTGGGGAGCACCGAGGCCGCGGGTTCGGATCCTATATGGGGATGGCCGGTGAGCTCACTGGCTGAGAGTGGTGCAGACCACACCGTGCAGAGGGCTGCGATCCCCTTACCGGTCCAAAAAAAAATTGAACTATAAGAAAAAATTGACAAAATCATAATTATAGTTCGAGATTTTTGCATATATCAATTAATGAAAAAGTAAGAAAAAGATCAGAAAATATGTAGAAAAAATGACCAAAACAGTTAACAAGCTTAAATAAAAAGCTTCATCTAACATTTAGGAAATTCCGGAACCAACATTTAAAAGTTTACACCAAAACAAAACAAAGACAACACCAAAAGTCTCACCAAAACACATGAAATGTTTATTTACCACATTCTTCAGAATAACTAAAGCTTACAACAATAAATATAGATTTAATTGACTTTAACTACCTCTTTCCTACAAATCCTCACCACCAAAGTTTAGCTCTGACCTTGAGGAAAGGAAAGGGAAGTCCCAAAGTGACTGAAATATTATAACACTTGGAGTAAAATGGAGCTAAATATATGCATGGAAATATTAAGGCACTTTGTATTTGAATAACTGTGTTTGTAAAACAGGAATTTTCCACTAATTTTGTGGGTTTATAAAACTGATATAATACCATATGATATAGCTTTATGTCCAGATGTGCTTTTTACTTAACATTATTTCTTGACTTTTTTTCCATGCCACTGCCTTATCTTTTATCCAAGCCCTGCCACAACCCTTAAATTTCCTGTACACCCTCCACCCAAGAAAACTGAAGCCATTTTCTAATTATCAACTTATGCCAATACATACTCAAAGAACTGATTTTAAAATCTGCCATCGTCAAAATGCATTTCCCTTTGTTCAGTCATTAGTTATGGTGACATAAAAGATGTCTATTATTTTCCTGAGTAAGTTAAGGATTAGAATGAAGCATCTGCAGTTTTTACTTTTCTGAGTAGAGTTGATACCAGCCCTACACCCCTCACCCTGCCCTGCTCAGCAGAACCAGTACTGATTTTCTCCCTGTGATCTTGTGGAATTCAAGGAAGTAGCCAAATCTTCTCTACAAAAAGCAGCAACAAGGCTCACCTCGCTAGAAATT